>NW_019268517.1:10209577-10221350 GCF_002738365.1 Cucurbita moschata
TTTTTTTTTTTTTTTTTTTTTTTTTTTTGTTTTTTTTTTTTTTGCAATTATGTAGGGATGAGGAACTTCTCGGTCGAGGTCTGGAGTTAAATGACTCCTTGCAAACTGTACTTGCTAAACATGATGCACTTGCTTCTGGTTCTTCTGGTTCTGTGTTGCCAACTCAATCAAGAAATCTGAGCCTGCAGCGGCCGGAGTCGTCTGCTGCCACACAGAAAGTGAGTGAAGTAAGAGGTTCAAGCTTAAGAGATTCTAGTCCTCCACCAAATGTGAATAATTCATCATCAACTGCTTCTTTAGCAAGGAGGCCGATAGAGGAGGACGACGAAGAGGAGGATGAGTTTGTACAACTGGCTCGAAGGTTAGTCATGATTGGTTGCCAGGTTTTCATATTCATTCATCATTGTTAGGGATAATATAATTGAGCTATCTATGCCCAGATGATCTCGAGATTTTCGGATGATTCTGTTAAGATAACATAGGCTAATGGATGTATATTTGATCGTTTCAGTCTCGTCTTTTTTCCTTTTTGGTTATTTGTGTTCAACTGTAAATGGCGAACCTTTCTAATGCAGGCACTCTAAATCACCGCCTGCACCTAGTCAAAGCGCTTCCACCGGAACTGTTGACAACTTGGCATTGGTGACCACAGGCAACACGGTTACTTCATCTACGCCAGCACCCTCGAACACTTGCACTGCATTAGCTCTGCCAGATCCTCCTGCACCAGTTAAGACTTCAAAAGAGCAAGATATGATTGATCTCTTGAGTATCACTTTATCGTCAGCATCGGCCTCTCCTCATACTCCTCTCACTCCACCTGCGTCGAGCCAAAATGCACATCAGGTGCCTGTGTCGTCAAGTGCGCAGGGGTATCATCATCATCATTCTTTGAGCCAAGGCCAGACACCTTTCAACAGCTACGTCGTGCCATGGGCTCAACCTGGACCTCAAGTTAAGTTACAATCACAAACCCAACCACAATTACCACTGCAACAACAATTTCAGCCACAGCCACAGCCACAGCCCCAACAACAATTTCGACCTCAGGCTCAGCCACAACCCCAACAACAGTTTCAACGTCAGCCTCAGCCACACCCTCAGCCACACCCACAGCCCCAACAACAATTTCAACCTCAGGGGCAGCCACACCCACAACAACAGTTTCAGCCTCAACCACATTCGCAACAACAATTTCAATCTCAGCCCCAGCCCCAGCCCCAGCCACACCCGCAACAACAATTTCAGCCTCAGCCTCAGCCACACCCCCACCCGCAATTTAATCCACAGTATGCTCAATATTCCTCGGGCTACCCTCCCCCGCCTTGGGCAGGTTCTTTCAATGCCAACCACCAGGGTAATGTCTCTGCTCCAATTATGGGTAATCCTCGTGGGATGGAACCTGCACTATCTACATCTTCATCGCCTGCTGGACCGTTGCAGCAACTCAACTCATTCCCTTATAGAGGAAATAATGAGATGACTATGCGTGGAGGAGACTCAAGGCCTAGTGGCCCCCGGAACTCAACACCGTCGTTCGTTCCATCATACAGACTTTTCGAGGATCTAAATGTTTTTGGCAATTCAGATCCAAGATTGAAGGTGACTAGCAGTAGCACTTCTTCTAGCTTAGCCGGAAATTCTGGTCAAAGTATGGTGGGTGGAAGAAAGTGAAATAACCAGGTCATTATCTGAAGATTTCTCCGTGTTAATATAAAAGTATCTTCTTCATCTTTGTGTTATATCTAAAAACAGATTGGCAGAACATGGTTTTCACCTGATCATATTGATTATATGGAGTTGAAGCAAAATATGACTTGTATATTTTTGTTCTGTTCATAAAACTGTCTACTTTGTCATGCTTTTCCGGCAGACTGAACCCTTGCATGGAAAGGTGTAAAAAGGTGTAGAAACTCAACAGGAGGGCAATCTTTGGTTGAAGCATTCGAGACTTGGTGACATTTTTGTCTCACTATTTAATAATTATTGTACCTGTTCAATTATTTTCAAACACGTATTTAATGTTTGCCTATCTTTAAGTTCCTAAGGGCGCCTTGTTTTAATTTAGTCCCTACGATTTAAGAAGTTTTACTTGCGGTTAAACTTACACAACCTATTACCCAATCCGGTGAATTGATGATAATTTTGAGTAAGAAAAATGTCATCCAAAAATATAAAACATTTTAATTTCTTCTCTAAATTCATAAAAAAAAAATTAGTAGATCAAAGAAATTCCCGAACTTCTAAAGGGTAAAAAAAAAACTGAGTTATAGTTAATATTTTTTGAAATTACTGTCTACAATATACTTTTTAACCTTCCATTACGAGTATGAATTTAACTTAACACATAGGTTTAATGAAAAGAATTAAAGAACACCCTTAAATAGTTCCTCTCTTAAAAGCTTTTATCAATTCATTAATTATAGTTCCTCTCTTAAAGCTTTATCAATTCATTAATTATTATCATTTATTTTTAACCTTCCATTACGAATAAGTCTGCTCAACTTTCACCTATATTAACGAGGGAATCGACAAGGTAAGACATCTATTATATTCTAAAATTAGACCAGACATTTATTATCCTTCTAAAAATATATTGAATAGGTAATAAAACATTTATTATTATTCTAAAAATTCAACTTTAAATTCAACTTTAAATGGATTCATAATGTCCTCATATTTTGGACACGAGTTCACCAATGGACCCATGCTCATCAAACTCTCCACATTCTCAACGCTACCAGTAATGTGAGTCATAAATGACGTTTTTTAAGCATAAATTTGGAGTTTCTTTCATTTCAAGAAGAGCAAAAGAACAGAATAGCCCCCAAGATGTTCTTGTTCATAATGAACACCGACGGTGTAATCCCCACATTTTCAAACGTTTTTCTCAGAAAAAGCTTACAAATTTCTCACGAATTCTCCCCTTTGTTACTCGATCTCTTCTCCATGATCGCTTCAGTTCTCCAACGCTTCGGGTTTCACTTCCTGTAATTTTACTCTTCCTCTGTAATTTTACTTCTTCACTGTAAATTTTCTTCAGTAATTTTATTCTCCTCAGATCTTGGACATCGTGTAATCCATTGCACCCACAAGAAAATCTGGAGAGAAAAAAAACAGTAAGTTCTCCAATTTTCACTGCGGTTAATTAATTTTACATTTTACTAGTTTTACCTGCATCTTCTTTTGTGAAGCAAAGAGGTGGAGTGATTCTAAACACATTTCCACGACACCCACCTTTCCCAATCAGCACTCCCAAATCTATAATTAAAAGCACTTTTAATTTCATTAAAAAAAAAATATTAATTTTATTAAAAGGTTTGAAATTGAAAGGAATTACCTTTCATTTGATCCATTATATGAAGAGTCTCGAGCTTTGCTGGGGTTTTCAGCTCACGATCGGTCACGAGTTCGACACCGAGCATTAGCCCTTTTCCCCTTACATTTCCAATCACTGCGCCACAGATAATGAAGCTATTGATATAATTATAATTATTATTATTATTATTATTATTATTATGTTGGAATGATTTTAATTTACGTTGGTATTTATGTTGGAGAGCTGTGAGGGAGTTCTTGAGATATGTGCCGACGGTGAGTGCGTTTTGTTGAAGATTTTCTTGGGCGATTACGTCCAAAACGGCGCGGCCTGCTGCGCTGCAGACGGGGTTTCCTCCGAAGGTGTTGAAATAACTGCGTTGAGTCAATACTTCCGCGATTGTTGGAGTTGTTACCACTGCTCCTAGTGGGATTCCACTGCCAATTCCCTAAGCCAACCGTGAGAGTTATTATTGTTGTTGTTAATAAGCTAAGCTTTGTCGGAGATGGTAACCAAACAAAATGAGGAAGGAACATTCAATGTTAGAAGGAAAAGTTATTTATGTTTTTTTGCATTGTCGTTAGTCTCATGATTTTAAAATGTGTCTACTAGAAAGAAATTTCCACACTCTTATAAAAAACGCGCTAGCAAATATAGTCCATTTTAGCCATCACCACAGATTTAAAATGCGTCTACTAAGGAAAGGTTTCCACCCTACCTCTCCATTCGAACGTGGGATGGTTCACTTTTATCTCACAATCCTCTTCCACTGAGGGCTAGTGTCCTAGTTAGCACACAGACCTGCCTAACTCACCGTTCATAGATATTGTCTGTTTTGACTTGTTACATATCGATGTTTAGCTTACGATTTTAAGATGTGTTTATTAGAAGGAATGTTTCGTTATCCTCTCTTTCCCCTATCGATGTGGGATCTCATGGTTTCCAATCACCTATTTCAATCGAAATTTTTGGAAAAATTTGTGAGTGGGTATTTAGTCGAAGGCGAGGACGGAAATATAATCCGTCAACCCCATTTAGCTAAAAAGAGAATCTCCTATTTCTACCTCCCAACTATGCGAGTGAGTCTCGGATCCTACAAGTTAAATGAACATCGAAAAGGTTAGTACTAACTTTTGCCATGGTGACGATGTCAGGAACAACACCTTGAGATTCAAACCCCCAGAAGTGGCTGCCTGTGCGGCCAAAGCCAGCTTGAACCTCATCGGCAATACAGAGCCCGCCGGCGTTTTTAACCATTTTGTATGCCGCCGGCAAGTAACCAGGCGCCAATTCAACGATTCCTCCCACTCCCTGTTAAAAATTAAAATAATTTGGACCCATTTATATAAAAAAAAAATAATAAATAAAAATTATTACTTGTATAGCTTCGGATATAAAGGCAGCAACGTTGCCGGATGTTCCATATTCAATGATTTCTTCTACATCTCTGGCATACTTCTCACCGTCGGATCCGAATATTCCTCTATACGGGTCTGGATTGACGGCATGATGAACTCCACTCTATATATATATTTATTTATTTATTTATTAATAAATTTATAAATTTTTAGTTTTGGATTTAGAAGGGTGTAGAAAGGGACCTGAATGACGTTGAATTTCCAAACGCTCTGAGCGGTGGCGCCCATGGTTCCGGCGGCGTTACCATGATATCCGTTTCTTAAAGAAATGACGTCATGGTTGCCGGTGTACAGCTTCGCCATCAACAGCGCCAGCTCGTTGGCTTCTGTGCCGGAATTCGTAAAAAACACCACCTTCAGGTCGCCGGGCAATTTGGCGGCTAGAGCCTCGGCGAAATCAGCGACGGCGTTATTGAGATAGAGAATAGTTGAATGTTGAAGCTTTCTTGTTTGATTGACAATGGCTTCCACCACTTTCGGGTGGCAGTGACCGCAGCTCACCGTCGCGATTCCGCCGAACGCGTCTAAATATCTCCGCCCATTTTCGTCGAATAAATATTGCATCTTTCCATGTACAATATTTAGCTGCCCAAAATAATAATAATAATAATAATAACAATAATAATCCCAAAATAATTGAGAAATTAAAACATGGGAATTCAATGAGAGAAACTGACAGGTTTCTTATAAAAGAAGAACATTGAAGGGCTGAGGAATTCCTTCCGTTTGGCTAAAATCTCCTCGCCGGACGGCCCCTCGTACGGTGGCGGAGTGTAATCAAAAGCCGGCAATTTGGGAATAAAACCCGCTTCATTGTCCTTCCGGGCAACCTGTACAGAGTACCACCGTCGCCACCGGTTAATTGACGACAATCTTTCGGACACTATCCGGTTGCCGGTAATTCTCAGCATTATTTATTTATTTATTTATTTTGGTTATGAAATGGAAAGAGAGGACGTAGAATGAAGAAGAGGGGAGAAGGAAGGTTTATAACTTTATAGGAAGATGGAGGCTGAGAGGGGAAGATTAAAACAAAGGATGACGTGGCGGGTTATGATTGGTGAATTAATGCCCATAATTCCCTTTTTTTTATATAATAAATTTCGAGGTAATTTTAGGCCTTTAGGATTTGTGGCTATGCATCTGCCCTACTCAATGCCCCAAGTTCATTCAACTTTCTGTATTGGATTACTTTGAATCAGGACAACGGCTTCTTTTTTTTTCCTTTTTTTTTAAATTTAATGGCATTTTCTTAATTTTTTTGTTAATTAAATGGCAATTTGTGGCTGTTATTGTTGAGGATTATTGGGATTGGGAGTGTCCCACATTGGTTAATTTAGTGGAAGATCATGGGTTTATAAGTGAGGAATACTATCTCCATTGGTATGAGGCCTTTTGGGGAAGCCCAAAGCAAAGCCATGAGAGTTTATGCTCAAAGTGGACAATATCATACCATTGTGGAGAGTCGTGATTCCTAACATGGTATCAGAGCCATGCCCTAAACCTAACCATGCCAATAGAATCCTCAAATATCGAACAAAGAATGGCGAGCCTCGAAGGTGTAGTCAAAAGTGACTAACATGTCGAACAAATGGTGTACTTTGTTCGAGGGCTCCAGAGAAAGGAGTCGAGCCTCAATTAAGGGGAGGCTATTCGAGAGCTCCATAAGCCTCAGGGGAGGCTTATAGTGTGCTTTGTTCGAGGGGAGGTGTTGAGGAGGGCTCCAGAGAAAGGAGTCGAGCCTCAATTAAGGGGAGGCTATTCGAGAGCTCCATAAGCCTCAGGGGAGGCTTATAGTGTGCTTTGTTCGAGGGGAGGTGTTGAGGATTATTGGGATTGGGAGTGTCCCACATTGGTTAATTTAGTGGAAGATCATGGGTTTATAAGTGAGGAATACTATCTCCATTGGTATGAGGCCTTTTGGGGAAGCCCAAAGCAAAGCCATGAGAGTTTATGCTCAAAGTGGACAATATCATACCAATATCATACCATTGTGGAGAGTCGTGATTCCTAACAGTTATAGGGTTTATAGCGTCTCCATAACCCTTAACTCCAAAAGTAAATTTTTCTTGTAAATATGTGAAGGGTAAATATGTGAAGGAAGACAAAACATCTTAAAATAACTCATATTAGTTTGTGAGAATAGTTTTCACTTTTAAAAATCTATCCAGGAGTCATTTTTAAATCTTAATTTAGACATCATGTTAATCCTAAATTGGAGTACGGTCGTTTTGTTTGTTTTGGATTAAGCAAAAACGGGCAGATTACGATTAAGTTGCTTTGTTGTTGGATAATAATAAACGGCTAATTTTAAGGGAAGATAAACTATAATATAAAAGGAAAGCGAAGGCAAATACTCCACGCCAAACTGTGTTTTTAAAAAATATTAATAAATGAATAAATAATACTCCACGCGCAGGAATCTTTATCCATCTTGTCTGAGTTGGAAATCATCACTTAATTTACTATATCCAAAAGTGAAATTATAAATTTATTTTATTTTTTATTATAAATTTCTATAATTTAGGTCAAAATAAATTAGTTTATATTAAATGTCAAAAATATTTTTATTATTACACAAATCAAGCAAATAAAACGTAAAAGAGTATCTTTTGAACTAAGGCAGGTCGGAAAATTGGTTGGGGATGAAGGATATAATTTTTCTTTCCGACCCTATTTATATAATGAGGAGAAATCTCTTCTCACTCACTCTCCCATTCTCGTTTTAAACGGAGAATCTTTGCTCTATTCTAGACGAGTCCTTGCATGTTAAATGGACAACTATGAATATAATATAATACCAATATATTAATTAAAGTTTTTTAATATACATCAACTCATATTATTGGCTGTCATCGCCAATATAATTCTTCCAACATTTGTCAATTTCTTTAAATTTTTCGAATAATATAATTTGGAGATTGAAATAATTGTGAAATATGAAGAAGAGAGAGAGAGAATGAATGTGGTTGAAATAATGGGCAGATGAAAGCTAGCCTTTCCGACTCTCTTTTTTCTGTCCTTTTTCTTTTCTTTCTTTTATTTTTTTAACTTCTTGTGTTCTTGTTGTAATTTAATTTAATTTAATTTAATTTAATGAACACCTGCTTCGTGTCACATCCCTTGTTTTTGTTCGAGCTCCAGAGAAATGAGTCGAGTCTCGATTAAGGGAAGACTATTCGAGAGCTCCATAAGCCTTCGGGGAGGCTTGTAGTGTACTTTGTTCAAGGGAAGGATTGCTGAAGATTATTGGAAGTGAGTCCCACATTGGTTGATTTAGTGGAAGATCATGAGTTTATAAGTGAGGAATACTATCTCCATTGGTATGAGCCCTCTTGGGAAAGCTTAAAGCAAAGTCAATCGTGAGTTATTTTTTGAACTCGAGTTTAAAAGTTTAAGGACTAAATTCGTTAGTTATCTAATTTATTATTATTTTTTTAAGCAATCATTTTAATTGAAAGACCCTACTTTTAATTAAACGACACACCAGGTGAAATAAGAAATCATTATCGATGCAATTATAGAACAACTCACTGTCTTGTATGCGTTTTCGTGTCGGATTTCCAATCAACATCACTCTCAACTCTGTTCTTTGGATTCATATATTATTATATGGTTAGAAGTGGAGACAAAGTCTGTTGTGGAAAAAACAAGAAAGTGATTATTTTGGGCCTAAATTAAGACACATTGGCCCATTTATTACAAATTGGGCCAGCCCAAAATAATCAGAGTAGGCTTGATTTGAGCCCAGACTGTCGGTGTTGATAGTTGAAGCCCAGAATCAGCCCAATTAGGGAGCTGACGTGGAAGATCAGACGTCAGAGAAACGTGAGAATCAAGTCATCAAAGAGTGTGTCACACGTGGACCCGAAACGTGGCAGACAACTATAGCATCAAATTATGGGAGTGAAGGAAAGAGGCAGCCCACTACGAAGAAAGTCGCTGTCGAGTCAGCAAACTCCGGGCTCTTATTTTATGGTTTGGTCCCACGTGGACCCCTTTCTCAACCCACTCCCACTCTCTTTTCTCCCTCCTTTTGCGTTGGGAACCAATTTCCTTGGCCTTCAACTTCACATTATAATTGATAAATATAAAAACATTTGCATATTTATATTTATTTTTAAATATCTTCAATGAATATCTATGTATTTAAATTTATTTATTAAAAATAAATAATATATTGTCTTATAAGTGGGAGTCTACATTATTAAATACCTTTAGGCATGCATGACATTCATATTATACTATGAAAAGAAAGAATAATGCTTCTGTTGTGACATTGGCTCTGAATTTATTTTTTTAATTCATAATTCCTATTTTACTATATAATTTTTATTAAAAAGACGATATAATTTTTTTTAAAAAAATTAATATCCTAAAAATAATTTAATATAGTTTTAACTTAAATATAATAATTATAGTCTCCCACGCATAAAATATAAGAAAAAAACTTATTTATTATTATATATTTATTTATATATATATATACATATATATATAAAAAAAAACAGTATCAGACCACCCCATTTAGCTAAAAAGGAAAAATTCCTCCCATCTCTCTATATCCCATTGGTAGCCAGTCTCCACTGGGCTCAGCTCTGTGCCTTAATTGAACATTTCTAAATACTCATTTGAACTATAGCTAACGACGTTCATCTGACCTAGTGAATCGATCCACTCAAACTATAAGAGTTTAGTTGGATTACATTTTTATTTCGATTTGGGTTGGGTTGAATTTTTTAAAACTAAAAATACAATTTGGTTCGAGTTAACTCAACCCAATAATAAAGTTCCCAAACCAACCCAACCGAGGTCCAACTCAATTAAACCTATATTGCGAGTAAGTCTGAGTAAATAACATATAAGAAAATGAAAAGAAAAATATATATATTTCCTTAATCACTTTTTTAATAGAAAAGTGTAATAAACATTTTTTTTTAGCGAATATGTTGTAATATATTCTCGGCCAAGAAATTAACGGTTTTTAGATGTTTGAATAAATACAAATATTATCAAATGTATCCAACCCTCCCCAACTCAAATTAAAAGCATAGGTTATATAGATTATGATGCAAATTTAACTCCAAAGAAATGAAATAATAAATAAATAAATAAATAAGATGTGTCACATGGACAGGCTGTAGGTAAGGATAGCTTTAATTACTGCTGGAATTTACTTTAACAATTATGGATAAAAAATAATTAATAATAGTTTGGTGCAATTAATGAATCCACTAACATTTCAACATTACAATAGCAGCCCAAATGAAAGCTCTGACCCTTTTTTGGAGTGGGATGTGGAATCCTGTCGCCCTTCCCCACGCCACCATCTTCATGTTTCTCTTTTCTTTTCCTTTCTTTCACTCAAATTTTCCCGGAAAATTCTAATGATTCTTCTTCAAAATACCCATTTCCCGGAAAATTTTATTTGTTTTCTGAATTTTTTTCGTGTAATTTCCTCTGATGAAGGTTGGTTCTGCGGCTCAGATTTGTTTTGTTCTTCTTTTGTTGAATCTGGATCGTGCGATTTGCAGAACCGATATCGTTCCTGGTCACGAGGTTACTCTGGCAGTGCCGGCGGAGTACGGCGAAGGGTTCATCGGAAGGGCATTTTTAATTGAAACGGAGCATTTACCACCGCCCAATTTCCGAGCAGCTTTAACCGTCGAAGCTACGCAGGGTAACTTTTCTTGTTCGTTGCAGGTTTTTCTCGGAGAAGTTAAGGTTTGGAGCTCCGGTCACTTCTCCCGGTTTTTCACGGCGGAGAAATGCGTCCTTGAACTCACTGACGACGGCGACTTGAGACTCAAAGGACCAACCGGACACGTCGGGTGGCGGACGGGGACTGCCGGACAAGGTGTGGAGGTACATAGAACATTAAAACGATGTCGTTTTGTAATCAAACCTGTTGAATTTGAATTTGAATATGACTTGTGTTTTTTTTGTTAATCGATGCAGAAACTGAGAATTTTGAGGAGTGGGAATTTGGCATTGGTGGATGCATTGGACGGCGTTAAATGGCAAAGCTTCAATTTCCCAACGGACGTTCTTCTTTTAGGGCAGAGTTTAAACGTCGCTACCCATTTAACGTCCTTCCCACCAAATTCAACCTCTTTTTACTCATTCGAAATCCAAGCTCAAAAACTTGCTCTGTTTCTCAACTCAGCCAAATCCAAATATTCTTATTGGGAATTCAAGCCTCCCAAGAACATGAACCTCTCATTCATAACGCTCAATACCGACGGCTTGGATATCTTCAACGATGAAGCCATGAAAATTGCAGCAATCCCATCAGGAACGGCTCAGCCATTGAGATTTGTAGCGTTAGGGAACAAAAGTGGCAATCTTGGGCTTTATTATTACTCCACACAAAAGGGTATTTTCGAAGCTTCAAATCGAGCTTTAAAAACCACTTGTGATCTTCCACTTGCTTGTAAACCATACGGGATTTGTACGTTTTCCAATTCCTGTTCTTGCATTACATTTCAAGTGGAGAATGAAGGGGATGATAATTCCAAGTGTAGCGACGAAATTAGTGGGAAATTTTGTGGGGGAATTGAAGGGGAGATGGTTGAATTAGAGGGAATTAGTAGTATTTTACGTGATGCTCCTAATAGAGTGAATTTAAGTAAACGGGAATGTGGGAATTGGTGCTTGGAGGATTGTAAATGTGCGGCGGCTTTGCATTATTCCGGCGGTGGCGATGGCGGCGTTGGCGGCGGAGAGGAGTGCTATTTGTATAGAGTGGTGATGGGGGTTAAGGAGATTGAGAAGGGGATGGGGTTCAGCTATATGGTTAAGGTTCCAAAAGGGACGGCGTTGGAGCGGCGGAAGTCGGGGTTGAAGAAATGGGTTCTTGCGGCGGTGGGCGTGGTTGATGGGTTGGTTATTGTCGCTGTTTGTGGAGGCCTTGGCTATTACTTCATCAAGCGCAGGAGGAAGAATTTGATACTCGGAGATACCAATAATTCTTGAATTGGAGGGTTCCATTTGTTCATTTTCTCTCGATTTTTTTTTTTTTTTTTTTTTTTTTTTT
>NW_019268517.1:10221435-10236626 GCF_002738365.1 Cucurbita moschata
CGTTTTTTTTTTTTTTTTTTTTTTTTTTGAGTTTATATACCATTTAATCCACACGAGATTCCTTTTTCTTTTTACTTTTTGTTTTTAAAATTTAAATTTCCTTTTATTTTTCGTAAATTTTGTTCCAAGTTTGCTTAGATGTGAATGTAGACCTAAGTGAAGCTTTTACAATAATGGGCCGAAGTTTGTATGTGGCCCAAGATGGGAAGCACTTAGTTTGCTGAGATGTGAATGTGGACCTACGTAAAGTTTTTGTTACTTAATGGGCCGAAGCTTATCACTGTGGCCCACTATGGGAAGTACTTAGTTTGCTGAGTTATGAATGTGGGCCAATAAATGGGCCGGCCTGCTTCACTTGGGCTTTTTATCGAGTATACTAATTCAACTTTCATGGCTATTTATTTAAAAAAAAAAATAATTAATTTAAGGTAAAATATAATTTCCTAAAAGTTAGAGGTTAAATTTGTAATTTTAAATGCTTGGTTGGCTGAGGCTTTTTTATCTGGCCTGAATTATATGTTGTGATATTTTTTTATTGGCTTATTTCTTCCATTCTTCAAATTGTTTTTAAATGTATTTTTCTTGCTCACGTTTTCTAAACATTTTCTCGCAATGTAACTCGAGGCTTGAATATATGCCAACATTGTTTGCAATGTTTGAATTTCTCACGGCTGACTTGTTTGTTTTGTTAGAAAAAGTGCGATTATGGTCGGGTATAGTAACTCAATTTAAGGTCTAAAGTATAATTTCTTAAATTTTAGGGGTTAAATTTGTAATTTTATATATATATATATATATATATATATATATATATATATATATATATATAAATTATAAGGAATAATGAAGGGCGGGAGAGTGAAGCGGACGCCAAATGATTTTTTTATAAGCTTCTTGTACGACGTAAAATGTTTCAAACGGTCAACAAGAACGGTCAACATAAAGCCGTTGGCATGTATGTTGCCGTTGAAGACGTGGGCCCCACAGGCTTCAAACATTAAATTCTTTTTACTTTAAACTTCTTTCTCGTCCTTAAAACCCTGCAGTTTTTTCTGGGAAACTTCAAGTCTTACTAATTTTTGTACTCCACAAACTTCCGCCGGGAAACGTTGAACCACATAGCCAACAACCTTTCTTGTCGAGTTTCAACTACTTGAAGCTGTCGTTTTCTTGGAGAAATCAGCTGCGGAAAGCTCCATGGATGAATCGCAAGTAGTTTATGGGGCAAAATCTGATGTGAGAGCTGAAATCGACATGTCGGCCCCCTTCGAATCGGTTAAGGAAGCTGTCTGTCGTTTTGGTGGAGTTGGCTACTGGAAACCGTCTAATAAGCCCTTCGAAAACGAGGTGAGTATTGGGTAAATACACACAAACCTTAATTCCTTTTATTTTATTTTAATTTGATTTTTTTTTTTTTTTTTTTTTTTTGGATCAGCAACATGAAGTGGAAGAGATCACCATTGACAAGCTGGAGGAGCAGGCAACCCAGCTGGAAAATGATCTGATTTTGAAGAAGAAGGAAGCTCTGGATCTTCTAGAAGAACTGGAATCGACAAGAACATTTGTTGAGGATTTGAAAATGGAGATCCGAAAGGAGATATCTGAAGAAGATAAGGAAAACATTGGGTATACGAAGGAGGGTAAAAGCGTCAAATTTGTGGAAGATTTCTTGCAGGCAGAGAGGGATCTTAGCAGAACCACAAAAGGGATCTCCAGAATTCGAGCTTCAATGGAGATATTCAACAAGAAATTAGAGAGAACCCGGGAGAGATTGAAGCAGAATTCTTTGAAAATGTCATCAGTTGAGGAGAGATTGAGTCAAACGACGCAGAAGCTGCGAGATTCAAAGGATTCCAACATGGATGAAGAAGATGGTAATGAAATTTTGAAGGAGCTGCAGATTTTGAATTCCGAAGCTGAGGAGTTTAAGAAAATGGGGGAAGCAGCGAAGGCTGAGATTTTGAGGACAATATCGAAGATTGAAAGAAGAACGGCGAAGATAAGAACGGCTGAATCGAAAGGGAAAATCTTGAAACAGGTGAAAGAAGCGACGGAGGAAATCAAGAACACGAAATTTGCACTGGAAGAAGCTCTGAACAGCATGGAGGCTGCGAAGAGGGAAGAAGCGGCGGAGAAATGGGGATGGGAGTATGGTAAGAACATGGAGTATCGTACACAGAAGCTGGTTGGACATGGAGCCGCCGCCGCCGCACCTCCTTCAATAGGACAGATACTGAGCAGGAAGCTGTTTCTGCAGGAAGAGTTGATGCCGTCGGGGACGGTGGCGGAGAAAGGATTCTTGAAGGGGAAGGTGTCGCTGGCGCAGATGCTCGGCAAACAGAATCGGGATGTGTCGAATTGTGTGAGGGTCGAATGGCGGGGAAGTGATCGGAATCAATCGAGCCGGAAGCGGAAGAAATCGGGAATGGCTGCTCGGTTGCCGTTCTTGGGAAAGCAGAATGATAATCAGAAAAGGAAGAAGCCCACCCCTATCCTCAAATGATGTTGAGCAGTTGATTATGTGTATAAGTGTGTATTTAAGACTGATTCTTTTACTGACTCCACTTGTGTGAACCTTCAATTCCTGTTTAGGATTATTTATGTACTTAGGATTGATTGTAGGGTTCGTTTCTCCAAATTATTTTGTTTTATGAAAGACTAAGGTGATGTTTGTTTGTAAGAGATGAAAAAGAGAGTTTTTGTCCCGTTATTCCCAGCAATCGCTCTTTCGAGGGTTAAAAGAGAGGATCAATGTCCGCACTTTTCCAATCCGAACCAATGGAATAGTCCTCTTCTGGGTCGGAAGGCTTTCCTTCAGTGAGTGTGCCTGTTTAACTAAATTTTTGAAGATGTCGAATCAGAAGCACCCGCTACCACAAGAGAACGATCAATCTTAGCTAAAACCAAATCTGAAAACGCATCGACAGATGCATACACACAAACAAATTTTTAGACCTAATCTTATTATTTCGATGATAAGTTAATCAATCATACAGTTGAATTAACCAGATTTTTCGAGTTGCCCAAAGCCACCCAGCCAAAATTCGACAAAGGGTGCATTGAAGGTAATCAAATAGTATGAGAGAACAGGAATCAAAAGCTTCATAAGGGGGAAATGAATGATAAAATCCCATCTCCAAAGCAACTGAAAACTACATTAAAAACAAAAAGTATACAGGTGAGGAGTGTTTGGATTCAGATGGTAGGTTCCATGCTCAGAAAAGAACGAGCGTATATATAACAGAGGTCGAGCCATCGATTCAATGACCAAATGAGATATATTACACAAATCTTTGAGATGGCATCCAGTAATTAGTGAAGGCATGAAGAAAGCAACGGAATATAGCTCCAATGAACAAATTTTTTCCTTCCTCAAAAAGGGGGGATGGGGGGGCTCCTCCTCTCTAGCTAGTGTTATAGAAACTTAAAAATATGTTGATGAATATATATGGATGATGACCCCTAGCAGTAGTTACCTGATGCACAAACAAAAGCATGTTACGAGTACTCCTATCCGTGCTACTCTAAGTAAACATCGATCTCCCCAACAAGAGGAGAGGAGGAGGACGACGACCATGACAGACATCGGATTTCCAGTATTCTTCTAAACTCTCCCTATCTCAACAAACAGACTATTTGCCTCTGGAGAACAGGAGTTGTGTTTTTTTTTTTTTTTTTTTTTTTTTTAAGANTTTTTTTATAGTGTTAGTGTCCGTTTTCATATCAAAAGACCACAGTGACTGTACATCCGGTGCCGGAAATAGACCCCCAACAGGCGGCGGCTTCACAACCGAAGGCTTTCCAGCACCAATCCCTGCTGCGCCTTGTGCATCCCATTCACTGCCACAAGATACTTCACCATCAGTAAACAACATTAAGAAAATTGTCCTTTCCCTATTGGTAGAATCATTCTTACAAATAATCGTCCCAATCTCAGACATTTACCAACTCCAACCTGAGCATAGCTCAACAGACTAAAACATATGCCTAAAACCTAGAATTTCTCAAACGGGTTAAAAACATCTTAAGCCTGGCGGTCAAAAGTTTGAACCCTCCTCCTCCCCTCTATGTTGTTGAAAAAAAAAAAAAAAACAAACGAACTAAACTTGTACAGCAACTTATCCACAAAAACCATCACTCATACAATGAGCTCATATGTTTTTTTTTTTGCACCCTTCGCCGTTCGACGATTTGTGCACCATTACCACCAATCAAATCTCGACAGACACGAGAAATTGTTTACTACATTTTCCTTTTTAGTACTACTCCCTAGAATAAATTCGAGAATTATATGATTTACATGAAAAGAAACCAGTAGGATTTATCCTTAATTAAATCAAATATCTCCGCAACGAGAACATTCCTAAAGGAAGAATATGTTGAAATGCAAGCACGAACGTAAAACAGCAATCATACAGAACTTTTCACGCTTTCTTAGTTGATATTACTTTTAGATTCTAAGCTGTTCAGATCAACAAGGTATACAACACAAATTATGGTGAAATTAGACACACTGCATCTTTAAAATGAAGGCATGTGTATATGCAAGCCCAGCACAAAAATTTTATAGGCAGTGTGTAAATTATACAATGAAGACAACCAATCACAAAAGAGTAACAAAATTATAACGCAGACCGACATAAATCGAAGGACTTACTTTGGCCAACAGCTAGTTGCAGGCAGCTCGAATGGATGAGCGGTGGAGGATCTGCTGCTGGGGCTACCATATATCATTTCATTTGGAACAGATTCATCCTGAGGCATAACAGGGAAGTTGTTTTCACTTCTAGACAAGGGCAGATAGAAAGGCTTCTTTAACCACGGATCGTGATCACAGCCCATAACCGGGTTAAACGTCCCAACACTTTGGCCATTATCAAGAAACACATTCTGAGAAGAAAGTGTGCCAGACAAAACATGATCTTCTTTAATGAATGCTGGTGGCACAGGTTTCTGAGGGGGCTGGAAAAATTCTTCCTTATTTAGTCTATTAGATTCAGCAGGAAGAATCCAGCTAGCTGAGCCACCTACTAAGCCTAAACCATCCTGACCAAAGGGTGAACTATTCCACATCTGCCATGTTCCCTTATCATTTCCATTCATAGCATCCTTGCAAGGACTGATCAGATCAAAGGCTACGGGGGCGCTCGGGAAATGATTAGAACAATTATGCTTTTCCCGTGATAAAGGTGACTCAATTGGAGATGGTTTGTTAATTTCAGAAGAAGCGGTCTTTAGAGTCCGTGGTCTTTCCATTCCAATTTCTGGTACAAAGCCAGTTCCTACATCCATCCGAAAATCATCAAGCGACTCGGATACTGGACCCAACAAGGATACTACATCAGGTATGTAACAAGGATCTTCAAAAAGCTCTGGTTCTTCAGGCATGCATTCATGGGACCCTTCAGCAACATGAGGAAATTGAGGTTCAATTACAGGTGAAAAACCTAAACTACTACTTATAGGACCCTTAGGATATGTAGGAACGGTAAACGGTGAAGGCAGACCAAAATTAATAGGATTATCATATGATTGTGTCGACGATGATTGCCCAGATAACTTCGATCCAGAAACTTGCCCAGATAACTGTGGGCCTATAACTTGACCCGAAAGTTGTGGATTGCTAATGTCTGGCAAGGCCTTCACTGCTGGCCTACTTATAACATTGGCACTAGTGGCTGAAGGAACAGATGGCGAACGGGTAAATAACTGTTGCCAAGATTTTTTAGGAGCTACAGCCGCTCGTGATTCGGTGAATACCTGCAGTGAGCATGAGAACTTCACGTCGTCACTCTTCATTTCGATATATCAATAAAAAAGAAGAAAAACTATGGCATCTAGATGTTGAATATTTTCCCAACTCCGCCATGTAGAAAAAGCTTAGGAGGAAAAATAGAAAGCCTTCTGTTTAATATTAGAAGCATAAAGTTCATAATGACAATTCAAAAAGTACAGAATTTAAACCAAAAAACATCAGTAAACTTCGTATTAAACATTCTTGAAGAACTGTATGCATTTAAAGAGTCTTAGTCATTCATTTATGCGATATGGTAAACAGTGTTTGTGTGTGTGCACACGCACGTGTTGGGTTGGGGCAAGGAGACAGCAATATAACTTACTGGATGGTTGATGTTCTTATCATCTCCATTCAAAGCAGATTTCCCAATCACACGCTCAGATGGCGTATCTCTTGTAGAAACAGGCGTATTTACATGGTCGACAGAACCGTTAGGCTTGTCTTTAGCAACAGAAGCCGGGGCATTATAAACCTTTCCAAACAAACTACCACCACCAAATGCTTTAGAAGAAGACAAAAAGGTACCCCGCATACGATCGAGATACCTAGAACCAGCATAGCCTCGACCAAAATTATTTCCAGATACATTCTTTACACTATGACACATTATGCCGTGGCCTTTAGCACTCTCTGGCCCGAGTTTCTGACTCTCACGACGATCAATATCACTCTTTTTATTCGAATCTCGCTTCCATTCGCTTTCTTTACCAATTTTCTTCTCCAACTCTTCTACATCCGAATTACTCTTACTTGAATTCTTGTCCTTCTCTTTTCTCCTCTCCTGCCGTTTCTTTTCCGCCTCCTTTTTCCCATCCTTCTCTCTGTAAAGTTGTGATGTTCTATCACGATCCTTTTCAACACCTTTTATCTCGTCCCTCAACTTCCTCCGTTCCTCCACCAATCTAGCAACCTCCTCCCTCTGTTTCCTCTCTTCCTCCTCTAATAATTCCCTCTCTAATCTAGCCTGTCTTTTCTCTTCGGCTTTTCTGCGGGCTTTTTCAACTCGACTCTCCGGGAAGCTACCCCCGTTCTCACCCATCTTAGCCAATAGCCCCCTATGCTCAGAATCAGATAAATTGTCGTCTCCTGATGAACTTATCCTAAACATTTTTCTCGAAAGCCATCTAATGCTCAAGAAAAAAGACGTAAAAAGCCTACAGCAGAAAATCACAATACCTGAATAAGACTTTTCTGCCAAACAATGTTCATCTCCTCTGCAAAGACCGCCCCCGTTCCTCCTCCAGTAACCAGAATTGCCTGCAACAGACTTCCCAACCCAACTGCCACTCTCCAACCAATCTTGACCAGACATCCACCCATTATCCGGCCATACCCTCTGGTTCAACAATTTCCCACTCTTTCCAACAAGTTCCTTAATAATCCCAGAATTCGAGAACCCCGGTGGTATAGGCAAGTCTAGAACTGGTCTTTTAGAAATATGACCACAGCAGGAGCACATGAACCGACCACCAGCAGGATTTTGATCCTTGTATGGAGTCAAGCAGTTTCGACATCGCTTAGTCGCCGTTTTCTTTAGCTTCTGCAACTCAATTGCTTCAAATCTCTTTCGCTCCCTAAGCCGCGCATTTCTACGCACACGCCACGCTGACAGTTGAGGCATTAAAATCTCATACCAAAAGAGGGTAACCAAAAGCACAAAAACACAAGCAAGCCTGGGTGATGTAATCTCAAATCTAAATGCAGGCGGCAAAAGCTGAGAGAGCGCCCACAGTCCTATCAGCGGAATAACTAACCAAGGAAGCATCGTAGCAACCCGGCGAGACCACTTCTGAATCACGCACAGTATACACATTATCCCCAAAACCCACACCGCAATCCAACACAACTAACCCCAAAACCACGGACAATCCTCGATCTTCACCTCCAGCAATCCCCAACCGAAAACCTGAACCCTAATTCCCCTTTCCAATCCAAATAGCAATAAGGAAATTTCAAGAAAGTTGAAGAACCCTAGGAGCTAAAAGAAAATCTTGAAACCTGGCATACACAAATACTAATCCGCCATAAATGCCCCCATAATCGAACATCAGAAGAAGCAGTGGAATCGATAAGTTCAACTATTCAGGTATCCAAGGGCATGGAGTCGGTGGAAGCTGAGGGATTGCAAAGACTAGCAGATGCGGAAGCCATATGAGCACAAGATTATATAAAAATGAGAGCCCGATTAAATAAAGATTCAAAACCAGAAATCTTCCAGTGGAGAAGATGATATGATCCGGTGAGTCCAAAGAGCGTCGGTGCCGTCGTCAAGGCCGTCCGTCCCAGCGAAGAAACTCTGATAAGACAGAGATAGATAAGAGTACGAGAAAGAAGGAGAATGAAAATGAAGGATTTTTTTTTAAATGACGTGGGGGTAAAGAAGCAATAATCCCTGTTATACCCCCGGTTCACTTCCAAAATTTTATTTATTTTTTTTTAATTTATTTTATTTTTAAAAAAATATACAATTTATTGATGAGACTAAAACTGCTTCTATATCCTTATTTTTCATTCTATGCCAAGAAAATTTTAATTTTTCATAAGCTAAAAGGGACATAAACGCCCTTGAAATAATCAACTGCATAACAGGGGCAAAAACGTCTTTTCACATTGAAAGGCCTAATATATATATATATATTTTTTTAAATCGTCTCTCTTTCTCTCTCTTTATATTTTACGAAAACTTAAACCTTGGATTTGGTATACGAATATTAATGTTATACTGACTCTTCTCATTAATTATGAAATCATTTTCTTAAATTTACTTAATTGGTAAGTAAATAATTTACATGCGAATTTTCAAAAAGTGTGTATCTTAATTATATAATTATGTTAAATAGTGTACTAAAAAATAGTAATTATATATTCATGATCCATTCAAAACATTATTGATATATATATATATATTGCCTTTTTGACAATTTATTCTCGTTTCTTTCCCTTTTTTAAGCTGCAATGGAGAAAATTGGTCATTGCAGGCTATTCGGCCGAAGAAGAGGCCCAATTCGTAACAGTTTCAGACATAACAGCCCGGCCCGATAAGCCCATAACGGACCATGAAATTTGGTCTCTGAATTAAAAATAAAATGTTAAAATTTAGCCATGATTTTAAAAAAGGTTAAATTTGGATATTCATAAATGGTCCCTAAGATAGTAACTATGAGAGAGTAACTATTTATAAAATTTTATCATATCATAATAGTGAAATTTTAATGTCTAAAAATTATAAATTTTATTAAACCGATTCAAAAAATTATATTAGAGCTAGTTACATATTTAATAATTGTTAACCATTCAAATATTCAATGGACCAAGCAAATTGGAACTAAGAGCTCAATTATGTCGAAAATTACAGTCTTATTTTTAATTTTTATCCTAATATTAAAAGTATGGCAATGATGAGTTGGATTGTGAATCTTATTTTTAGCTGGACCAATTGACCTGTTAAAAAACTCATGAATCAAATCAAATTTTCGATTTTCACAAAATTTAACCCAATTTGAAAGTATATATATATATATATATATTGTTGGATGATGGAAGTCCCACATCGGCTAATTTAGGGAATGATCATGGGTTTATAAGTGAGGAATACTAACTTCATTGGTATGAGGTCTTTTGGGAAAGCTCAAAGCAAAACCATGAGAGCTTATGCTCAAAGTGGACAATATCATACCATTGTGGAGAGTCGTGTTCGTCCAACATGGTATCAAAGCCAATCTCAAATATCGAACAAAGAACTCCAAAAAGAAAAATGTCAAAAATGACTAAGACTCCAAAGGAGTCGAGCCTCGATTAAGGGGAGGCGCACTTTGTTCGAGGGGAGGTGTTTGACTCAAATGATATGAAACTTTAGGGATCCAAAAAAATTATTTTATTAAAATCTATAAACAAATGACTCGTATTAACGTTACTATTAAACCAGAACTATATATCAGATTTATTGAAGTTGGTGATTACCTCTTCCTCCGGCTGTAGCTGTGGCAGTATACAATCGATGACGGTTGGTCCTCCGCTTCCATTGCCATCTCCGCCGAAACTCGGGACTGAACCGCCTCTTTTAACTTGATGTTCATTTCATGTCGATGATAATGCCATTGCCAACTCAGCCAAAAGAATCAACGGCTCAAATGGAGAGTTGAAATCCCTAGTGTAGATTGATATTCCTCCGATCATTACAAGATCGTCCTTGTCCTCGTCCAAGCCTGAAGAAACCGAAGCCATGAAGGATAAATCTTTTGCAAAAGAATTGAGGAGCAGCCCTTCGCGCCCGTTTCCAGTTTCTTCTTCGTTCTTTTCAATAATAATAGTAAGAAATAATCATCATTTTTAATCATCATTTTAATTTTTAAAATTAAAAAGAATAGATAGTTGTTTCTTTCATTAATACTTATTATTATTCTTAAATCCAAATTTTGAAAACTAAAAAGATTTTTTTTTTTTTTTAGCTGTGACAGAAAAAATCAAAATGATTATTAAAAAAAAAAAGAATTGTAAAAAAATATATACAAATTATAAATTAAAGGGCTGTTGAATAGAGCTTAGACTTATCTTTAATTTGGAGTGTGATATTTAATAACATGAAATTTTTTAAAAAGGAAAAATTGAGGGTCCCCACGTCAATGGAACTGTCCCACGATTTAAATAATAATAATTATAATGAATAAATAAAATCCAGCTGTTTATTATCATTATTATTATTTTATTATTGGCCCAAAAAGAAGATATCCTTTTCTACTAAAAGTTGTGAAGGTCGATGGCACCTTGGAACTGTTAAGAATATTTAATAATAAATTATTATATATATCATATTTAATATTTTATTATAGAAAAATATTTAGATATTTGCTTTCTTAGATATATTTTTATATATTGTTCTTTCTATTTATTACTATTTTCATATTCGTGTAATATATTTGATTATAAATAGAGAATTTTCATGCATTATTTAAGTGCGGTGATTTTAGCAAATATTCTCAGGAACAAAGACACGACTCATCTATGTCTCATTTTGGTCAACTTGTGTTAGGTCCTCCATGACTGATATGAGATAACTTCTTTAGCCTGGATCGATTTACATTGGTTTACTTATCTTGGTCTCCCTCGACATTTCTTAGATTTACAAGATCAGTACTTGTTTTTAGGGTAAGACTCGTATTCTCTTCTCCAACTGATGTGCGATCTTACAATCTACCTCTTTTTAAGGTCCAAGATATTTGTTGGCACACCGCCTCATTCCACCCCCTTCGGGGCTCAGCCTCCTTGCCACATCGCCTAGATCCGGCTCTGATACAGCTGTACCAGCCCGAACACAGCTAGCAGATATTGTTCTCTTTAGGCTTTTCCTTAAGGTTTTTAAAACCCGTTTATTAGAGAGATGTTTCTACACTCTAATAATAAAATGTTTTGTTCTTCTTCCCATCCAATGTGGGATCTCACAATTGGGTCCTCTCAATGGGCGAACTTCTTGTCTTAGAAGTTGAACCACGATAACTTTGAAGGGATAATTTAACCGAAAAAAATATTAAAGCCGAACAAAAATTTGTTATTACTAATATTTATTAACACATAATATTTAGCATTACAATGCTATAATAAGTTGAAGATTAGTTAACTAAAATTTTACAATGGTCAAAATCTATTTTCTCATATTTTAAATTACTAAAAAGTAAAAGATTTAATCATTTAAAAATCATTTTTAAATATGCTTTTAAAAATATGGGCCGAAACTAAAACCTAACTGGACTATAAAGTGCCGGTCCGTGAACTAGTTCTGGGCCTCTGGGACGGAGTCGCAAGGATCCACCGCCAATCCAAAAGCGGGAGAAGAGGCAAGCGATTCTATAGAGCTGAGGTTCTTCGAAAAATTAGGCAAATCACCGTCGACGATGGGAGAACCTCCATTTCTGTTGCTCCTAGTTTCGCTATTCTCGCTGATTCCGAATTTTCTGGCTTACAGGCCTGGAGACATCGTTCCGATGAGTAAGATGGGGCAGTATCACTCGGTTCGTTTTCCTGTTCTCGGTTATCGCACACAAGTCTTCATGGATGCTTTTTCATATCTTCTCGTTTCCGATCAATTGTTCGTCTCTTTCACAGACGTATATTTTGTTTATTTCAGTCGAGAACAGTTTGGCACGATATGATTGGTCGACATTGTCCAATTTTCGGCGTCAATCGCGAGGTATGCATCAATTGAGTTGTATGTGTTGACGTTCTCTTCAACTTTTCCTTTCCATTTTCTGTCATGATTTAGGCAACTGATCCATTACAATCTTTAGGTTTTGGTTCCAATACCGAAGCCGGTCGGCTACACAGGAGCTGATCCGTATAAAATGTAAGAATTTTGTACTCAAGATTGTGCTCTAATTTCTTTTAGTTCACGTCAAGTTCTAGGAGTGCTGAATTATTTTAAACTGGAACGGACGGTTTAATTGTACATTAACTGAATAATAAGTGATTATATATATCTGAATCTGATAGCCTGCATTTGCTAATCAAGAATCTCTCGTTTCGAAGCATTTGTCATGCGTTGAAGTTCTTACAACAATGATGCAAATGGATTCTTCTAGAGTGAGAAGAATAGTATAGTCGGTTCAATAAATTTACTCGCTAGCAACCTGCAGAGGATATTCTTATTCTACTTTTGTCTAGTTTCGATGATTTAGTACCACATCTCATATAGTCTTATCGTTTATGCTGTGTGAAGAAAATTTGTTGCATCTCTTTTACTTAAAACTTATTTCTGAATAAAGGAAAAACAGTATAATAATTGACGTGACATAAAACTATTTGTAGTATGCAACAATCACTACTAGAACTTGAAGTTCTCCTCACGTCATCTGTCTAGCTTTGAAAATCAGTAGAAGGTTGCAATGTTTCCTAGTGCCTGCTATCTATCTTCAAGTTTGTATTATTTTTTATAAGTTTTTGATTCTCTGTTGCATCGCACCTACAATGTGGAAATGGAGAAATGAGAGTGTAGGTGACGTCTAGGGATTATGCTTAGAAGTATAACCTTAAGATTTTTTCATGCAATTAATCTCCTCATTTTACCTTTATTTTTATTTCTAATTATAACTACGGGAATAGACTGTCATGATACATTATTATTTCATCAACTGGTTTTTCACTACCATGAGTTGGCTTGGTTTTTAAAAATGCAATTTACATTTTAGATGTTTGTCTAGGTTATAGTTTTAAATTTGTGTGATGACCGCTATGATACATAGCAAGTTGTCATCAAAATGTGTGACGAATACTAACTTGTTACTATTTCCATAGATTTTACGATAAGAAATAATATTGGACATAAAAACTATATCATGGGATTACTTGAGCACATTTGAAGTTATAGTTGATCTATATTCTTCCGATTATTAATATATTGTGTTTGCTTTTCTATTTGCCACAATGTTCCATCCTGTTTTATGAATTATTACACTTTTTGAGTTATCTGGTTGCATATATCTTCTTTGAATGTAGATCCTTTCAAGTTGGAAAAGAAAAGTTTCTTGTCCCATGGCTTCTTGTGATCAATCGCAAAAGTGCACAAGTCCCAATGATTGATGTCCACTTGGTATGGTATTTATTGTAGATAGATTAGATATCTGTTATTTCCACAGTTCAAAGGTGGACGATCCAGTCCTTCACTGTTGAGCTGAGTTTCTGACTACTTGCATCTGACAACCATTGTCAATTTATTTGTGCTACAGAGGTACTCTGGAAGTGATCTTCATGGTGTGACTGCCAAAGTAATGGATATGCCTCATATCTGTATGTCCCGACTCTGTTAATGCTCTCCACATTCTTTCCTTAACTCATACATAGAAATATTGTTCTTTTTGATAGAAAAGTATTTATATTCCCCAGTTTGATGATAGCAAACTCTATAAAAATCAATTGCACTTTATTCGGATATCTAAAACTGATATTGGAGAAGTTTATTTATAGCTAAGTGAAGAATATGATTGACTACTCCGTACATATAAGTTGGACACCTAACTTCTTTAGAATGCCTATTTGCACTCTAGTGCACCACCAAGTGAAATATCGTCATCTTACGTAAGTCTGTATTTATATTATAAATATATGGTTCCTTTTGCTGAAATCACATTGACATCTGATTTATAATAGAATCTGGGTTAATTGCTGAAACTTTTGCTTTTAGCATGTTTGCTGACGAGCTACCTACACAAGAGAGTCTCACTATTTTTAAAGAGACTTATATGAGATAATCAAAAGTAGTTTGGTAGATCCCGTGTTATAGGAATGGGAGATAAGAGAGTGAAATTTCGCGTGAAGAATTGTGGGGTTACGTCAGATCGTTTGTCTTTGTGGTGTTCTGTTCTGCCCGATTTTTGTAATTATGATCCAAGTCAAATTTACGCCAATTAGGATCCTTTTTGCAACTCCCATGGCTCTTGGGGATTTCTCTTCTCCTCCTTTTTGCACATATTTTCTTCGATTAATGATTATGTCTAACCCAAAAGGTACTTCTTTGCATATAAATGATTTACCCTCACTGAATACTACTCTTTGCTCACAACTTTCCCGCCCTTCAATTAGTTGCACCACTTGGTCACAAATAAGGGCATCATTCAATTTACCTGTACTACTACAACTATCCACAGGGCAATTCCCATTACTCTCTTCCTCTGATATACATGAATGTCCGAGTCCCTATCATAGTTCTCCATATCAAATGTCGATCATAGCTCTCCAGTATAATTGTCTGATATTCAATTTGTACAAAAGAAATAATTTCCAGTACATATCTAACAGCTGTTTCCTGCCATTATTCGTATCTCTTTAGTCTCGATGTAATGGGTGTATCCACTAGCTTTATCCTATAAATTGTTTCCAGTGCATTTATATCATTTTTTGTCATTGCTTTTATCTGTTGATTGACGCCATGATAAGTCTTGCAGTATACCTTAAGTTCAGACAACACGGTCAGTCTCGAGTGGCCGTTGTCTAATACCTGATAGGAAGACAAAAATATTATGAGTAGTGGGTTTCTGTGAATTTTGTAGAACCTGTTGAGAGTTCATATCATATTTGCTTAACTTGTTAAATTCTTAACCGATCCATCTGTATTGCACCTTGTCTGAGTGAAGTTTTTCTTAGCGTTCTGACTACTTTCTTCTCAATAGATCTTGATTCGCATCCACATATTAGCCAACAATTCTGGGATCAACAGCATTGGCCAAAGCATATCCTTGTCCGTTATACATGGTAAGTCATCTGTAACTTCTTTGATTGAATCTTATTTTACAATTCTTATTCTTATGATAAACCAGTTTCTTATTCTTATTTTTATGATAAACCAGTTTCTCATGCTTATTTTGAAATTCTTTTCCTTACCACCGGTAGTTTTTTTTTTTTTTTTTTT
>NW_019268517.1:10237063-10281221 GCF_002738365.1 Cucurbita moschata
TTTTTTTTTTTTTTTTGAGAGACAATTTCATTGATGATTGAAATTTACAAAAGGGATGTATAATCTGTGGTATTTACAAAAGACCTTCCCAATTTTGCAATGAAGGAGGTATAACTATAGGTAGTAAAAATATTAGACAGTTTACACCAAGATATAACTTAGTAAACAATATTGTCGAATAGTTTTATGTAGGTCTGTCTTTTCTGCAAATATTCTCTGATTTCTTTCTTACCCCCGATAGTCAAGCGTATACTTTGCATAGTTCAAAATCCAAGTGTGGTAAACCAATTTCTTAGTAAGATCACTATTTAAACAATAATATTAATGATGATGACATTGTCGTTTATGATTGATAGATAAAACAACACAACGTAGTTTTGTCCATAGGATTTGATTTATGAGGACTCAACCGGGAATCGAACAGTCGATTGTGCTTGGTACATTGATTGTGAAAGGATTACAAAACAGTGGACAGCAAGTGGAATGCAAAGAGAAATAAAAAAATTAAGTAATATATATAATACAAAATGCATATGATTGGGATTATTAAGCTTTTCTGCAACGTTCTGTTAACCCTATGTTCTTGGCTTATTCCAGGGAGGAGCAATCGGAGATTGACGTGACTTCCGGATTATATGTTTTGTTCGGATCAGGTAAAAACACTTATTCTTTTATGATAACTGCTGCCGCGCTATTTCCTTTTCTAGCGAGGGATTTCTTCTGATGACCACTTTACTTCTTCTGCATCTTAATAATTCACATGCATAATCCATACAACATATATAAGCTCATTACTCGCGTAGTTTTAAAATTTCAGCTTCATTTCTTTTTTCTTTTTTCTTTTTTCTTTTTCAAAAATAAAAACTAAATGTCCTATATTTTTTGTTTTCGTTTTTCTAAAAGCAGAAACCACTAATTCTTTACAAATGTAGCAATTGGTCCCTCTGATTTAAATTGTGTAATGAAAATATTGCTAAAAATTAACTTTTAATTTTAATGATGGTAGGGGACTTAATTTACAAATCTGAAGATAATTTGTTAAGTTTCACATTAAATTGTTACAAATTTGTAAGTGCATAGACTAAATGGTTATTTTTTCTAAGTTCAGAGACAAAAAATATACTTAACCTTGGTTTTTTTTTTTTTTTCCAGTGGTCATACTCTAATTTTATTTTGCATTCTAAAAATTGAATATAATTTTTAAATATTTTATTAGCTTAATTATTGAAAATTTTCATTATATTGATCTTTATAATTTATTAGATTGAATACTGAAAAAAAAAAATAGAGGGAGGTGTGAGGGCAATGGAAGCGAGAAGATGTTGGATGTTTGTGTGTTGGAAAATAAAAAACTGTTTTTTTTTTTTTTGTTTTTTTAGAGCGATGTATAAAAGTTATAGATTATGAAGAAAGGTAATCTATATAGAAAGATAAGCTAGAGCGAGGGAGTTACTTCTGAGTAGAACTTTGTGAATGTCAATAGAAGGAAACTGGGATTTTGAAAAAAACAAAAGCCTCGAGGCTTTGTTTGAAAACGTTTTTTTTTTCTCTTTTCGTTTCTATTTTTTTAAGAAAACAACACCAAGCATATTCCATTCCTAACTTTAGGAATACAAAGACAATATGTTGGGTAATGTTTTCTTTCTGTTTTTGGGCTGCAACTTTATTTTTACCTTTTCATTTCTTAAAAACAATGTGTGATAATTTATTTAGTTCACTTTTTCCATACATTCTGGAAGTTTTAAATTTTTAGAAAAAACCAAAGTTCTTAGGAACAAAATTTTGTTTCTCAACAAGCTACCCTTAGAAGCCACCCTTTAAATGCAGATTTGTTTTCTAGTTAAATAAGTGATGCATATCTTTCTATTGCTGATTGTAAATATATATACATTGTTTGTGTTTTTTAAATAGAAAATCATGAACTAAAAAAAAAAGAACGCAATGGAACCGACCTTTATGTGGGAAACCAAACATTTCTAATAATGATGTTTAACCTACTCTATTATGGTAATGAAATATAATTTCTAGAATTTTTTTTTCCGTATAATGTTCAAACTGTTCTAATAATTTTTTTTCGTATAAATTTATTTAAATGTTATAAAGAAAATTTTAGAGGTAGGAGTTTGAGAAAAGTAGGACAGAGAGATCGAAGGAAAGAGAATTTAGAAATTGATATATTATAGAGAGAAGGAAAGGCTTTAGAGAAGAGATTGTGTTGGAAAGAAAGCAAATTTAGAGAGCGAAGTATAAGTTAGAAAAAGAATAGTTTTGAAGGGTGTCTGACATATGTGGTGCAACAGGTCTGTTGCTGACTTTTATTCTGTCAATTTACATATTGCAATCATCGAAGGAGAAGTTAGCAAGGTACGTATAAATTTGGGGATATGATTAATAGGAATAAAGATTATTGGGGTTTAACTGGTTCCCTTTTTTGTTGATATTACTCCAGGTTTGTAAGAGAAACGGTAGTTGAAAGCAGCATTCCTGGCGTAGGAGTGGCAAAAGTCGAATAGACTCACTACAACTCACTCCGTCCTACTCCTTAGGGTTAGGCTCCATTACGTCCATTCAAGGAAGCTCAATTACAATCACTCCATCGGATTTCACATTTCTTTTGAACACAAAAATGTAACTCTTTATTTTATCTGTATGGTAAGGTGTATATGCAACTCGGAAGACAATTACAGAGACCCTTGTTTTCATTTTCTAGGTCGGGAGAGAATCTTTCTTTTGTACATGAGACTAGACTAGTTGCGTAATTGCCTGCTATTGTAGGCTTCTATACTTTCTACTTTCTGTCTCCATAACTGTCATCTCCATTGGAAACTTCTAGAGAAATGAAACTTTTGTTTGTCCAAAACAGGCAAGTAAATAAACTAATATGTTACATGTCTAGGTAAATTAAAAATCTTATTACTCCGCAAGGATCAAACTTTTGGTTTCGTTTAGTAATAGGCCTAAAACATTTCTTTGTACGTCTTTTTAAACAATTGTTAGCTAAATCAAACTATTTGTTCAAATTTTAAAATAGACTTTGTAAATGTTTATAAAAATCAAATAGTAAATAAATAAACACAAGTGGAAATATTATTTATAAGCTTGAATTTCAAAGAAATAAAATCTTAATAATTCAAAAAATGGTTCAAATTTTTATGAAAAATGTATAGAATTTAATAAATAAATAAGTGAAAAAGTGGTAGATCCCAATAGAATATACGAATCTGTAGACTTTCATGCTCCCATATAGAAAATTCTAACGTAATGACAAAAATATAATGTTAACTAAGGGTGGTAGTGCAGGCGGCTAGCAATATAGAACTATATTTCCAGTCGTGGGCACAATAATGGTTTCCCAGAAGCCAATAGTTAGAACTAGTGGTTAAATAAATATGTGGGCTACCTAATTTTGAGTTTTGAAAGAGATTACGTTCATTATTTAGTTTGAATTTGGTGGAAATATAATAATGAGGTAAGAACATCGTGAAGTGAAGTATGCGTGTGCGGTGTGCTGGTGGTCATATGTTATGTTAATGCATAAAACTTAAACAAAAAATGGTATTAAATGATGAAATATTATATATATAGAGATACATACCTGGAAGGAATATGGGGAACTGAGATTGGTCAGGAAGCGTCTTTCCGCACAAGAGAATGGGCAGTTGGTTGGTGGGTAGTTGTTGCTTCCGTCTACACATTCGACCAAAAGATCCTTTAACAAACTAAACAACTACTTCCTTCCTTCCCTTGACATGTTAGAATGTGGCATTCACGTTTTACCACACTCATAAAAGTTCAACCTCTATTCCAAATATTAGTAAACAATTTATTAGAATCTTACTATTTTTGGTTTCATTCCATTCCCATTCGTGGTCTCATTCCAGTGAGAATATCGCTCCCCAACACCCTGAAAAATGAAATTATGAGGCCATAATCACAATTCCATACCCATTCGGAATTCATATATAATAAGAAGCAATATAATAAGAAGCAACATGAAATTATATGAAGTGGAGTATATAAACTATACGCAATCAAAGTTCTCAAATAAAATTAATCACTTCTATTATTTGGAGATTTTGCTCCATACGATTTCAAAGCATAGTTATACCACATCAATCATGCTAAAAAAAGTTGAGCATTCAATCTGTCAGGAACTCGAGAATTCCATGAGTAAGAATTTCTTTTACTTATTGGTAGTTACTTCCAAGTCTTCTTGCCCTAAAAAACAACATGCCATTTCTAATTTAGCAAGAGAATAATGTGTATACCCTCACCTATAACCGAAATTCAAACAATCGTTGAGGAATTTGAGCTTGTTTCACAAATATCAACGGCCGGTTGCTACAATAATTGAAGGGGATGGCCAGATCTAATAATAATTGATTAACTCCTTACTCCAGCTAACTGAGTCATGAACATATCCGACTTTCTTTTATTTTCCCTTAAATTTCATTTCAGCACAGTGATCATATGGAGTCTACTAGTTTTGGTTACTTGACAGGCATAAAAATAATTTCTAGGCAATTTTTATTTTATCATATACGACTTCAAACGAGTTATTTGTAAATGTTGCGTTTCTGTTCAATCACGAGACAAAACTATATTAGAAAAAGAAGAAACCGTTACAATCCCAAAAATAATTAACTAAAAATATTTTCATAAAGTTTTTATTCAAAGGCGTAAAGGAGATGGTTAATAACAAACTCAAATGTTTGTTTCCTATCTGAAATAACTTGTGGTTCCTTCTAATAAATTTTTGTGAGGATTTCAAAACTACTATTAGATTGTTCCAACAAAAAATTGGTTACTTAAAAAGACTTATTTGGAACAATAACTTAAGTTATAAAAAAAAAGGTTTCTTGTGTAATTTAATTTTTTTTTACTAAATTAATAAAAATATTCTAGTTTTGAATAAAAATGGCTAATATTTTGTTTAAAAAATATTATTAAATTTTAAATATATTTTATTAATACTCTTCAAATTTTATTAAAAAAAGAATAAAAAATATATTTATTATTAAGAGTACGTCGGTTTGAAAAATAATTAAAAAAATTTAAAAGTAGCAATAACATTATTTATTTGGGTAAAAAGAAAGCAAATTAAAATATTTCTTATCGTCAATATATAGATTAAAATGTCTATCGATACTTCATAGATTAAATACAAACATTTTAATGTTATTTTGAAAAGTTTATAAATATTTTTTAAATATGATCTAGCTATAAAAGTATTTTTAAATATTTTTAAATAGTTTAAAGTTGTTTTTTAGGTTTTAAAAAAAGATTAATAGTATTTTAAAACTTTCTTTTTTAAAAAAATTTAGGGTTTTAATGAAACTTTTATAATTCAATTACAATTTTTTGGAACACTATTATTTAAAGTATATTTTTCAAACCATTTTGAAATTTCAAATGTATTTTTGAAACATCTCTCCATACAAAACAAAACTAAGGATAAAGTTAATTTTTAGTATTTTTTAAGTTTTCTGCTTATCTTTTTAGACTTATTTATTTATTATTGAATAATTTTATAAGAAAGCACAAAATTGAAGGATATTTTTAATAAAACAATTTCAAGAACATTTTTTCAAACTCAAGTTTTGTTCCCAAAAGTAAGTTCGGAAGGGTAACAATAGGAAGTAGAATAAGAATGTATGAGTTTCTTTTTAGTCAGTAATACTGGCAGTTCTATTCTCCTCAATTTAAGTTTTTTCATCTGTTTTCAAATTGATTTCACGTATGAACATAACATTGTTTAGCTCTGAATTTATTTAACGTACCTGTAACTAATTACAAGATGCCTCCGGTGGATCCCTCCGATTGTGGGAGCAAGATCGTCACCTGAAAATAGCAAGATTTCAGAATTAATTAGTGCTAACAAATCTTCTCTCTCTTAACAGGGCTGTCGAGATGGAAATATACCAATATGTCCAATACGAATGTAAATTATAAAAAATATATTGAATTCGATGGGACGAAACAATTCATGTGCTGCTATTTTAGATTACTTAATAAGTTGCATGTCTTTTAACACGATATACTTACCTACAAGTCAGGAGGTATCTTGATTGAGAAATTCCAAACATGTTCGAGGACTTACAGTGAAATTCCAAGCATTAGACGTCTTTTCTAATATACTCAAGGTAGGTTGTTTGACATTGGGTGAGAAAGGTGTCGCCCCTCTCACTCGCGTGGAACACCTTGAACCTAAATATAGGTCTCATGATTTACCTTGCACTCTCAAGATGTCGAAGGTGGGCTAATCGACGATATGTAATTGCATACAGATCTCTGAGTCTCTATGGTTTCATAAATACGTCTAGGAAATACAATGACAGGCAGTTCCCAAGAGGTAGCTTTGAATATCCTCTTGGCCAAACACTGTAATGGAGAAAACAATGACGGGAGTGATAGACTGTCCAAGCAATTATAATTCATTCCCTAAGAAACCAGAATCCTTCTTTCTAATTCAAAGTTCCTATGTTGGTAATATATACGGTATAGTTTCCACGTGAAAGTGCTTCTAATCGCTGATACTTAGAGCATAGATTTCCTTAGCAACTTTGACACTAGCTAACCTAACCTCATACCACGGTAGGGGAGCCGGTGAAGATGATTACAACTATTCGAGTAAGTACGAACTACTATTACGCATTGCACTGAACCATTATGTTGACCAGGGACAAATGTAGTACAGGAACTCTAAGAGAATAAATTTAAATCTTATGGTGCGTATAGTCACCTATGCATGTACATAGCATGAACAGCTAACTAAAACTTGGACCGCTAGAAGGGGCGGTAATAATGCGAGAAAGAGAACAAAACATAATGTTATTCATAAACCTTTGTTTCGATTTTGATGTATGGGATGAAAAGAAAGAAACAACCGAATTGAAATGCCAATTCGCACGGAAGACTAAAAGAAAAAGAGGCATCTCGGTTTCTAGATGCCATGTCACATGAGGAAAAAGTCTTGATAAACCGATTGGTGAGGAGACGAACCGTGAGAGTTTAATAAGAACTTAGTCAATTAGATAGCAAAGTCATCTCTGGAATTCAATATAGATCGCGTGGAAAGCCAAAGAATTTCACTAACCACTTAATCACCAAATTGAACAAACTTACTCACACTTGAAGCAAAAATGCGAGTCGAAATCCAAAAAACTGACTCGAACTTCTCTGTTAGTTTTGTGACGATCGACCGTATGGTAAAGTTAAAACCAAGGTACTTATCTTCACTACCGTGCTCTAGAAACGAAAGACGGCACACGGTATTCGGAACCAAAGGATCAGCAACCGGAGAGACTCTTGATGTGTATAAACATTGCGAGCGACCAGCCACCACTTATTACTAGATCAGTTACTTCTGGCAATCATCGCGTGGAGCGAAATTGTAAACCTTCGTTCTTGCACACAGACTGTTCTTAGTCCTATAAGGTTTTTACTATGTACGAAGGCAGAGTTTCATTAATATATCACAGTTTCGACTGTTGAATTGCCTCCTAAGGAAATAAAAACAGAATTGGAGTGGCGTTAGACAGACTTCTCAATCGGCTAAACTAACGGAGCGGAAACTCCAACGAACTCTATCGTCCAGATTTATGTCTAAGCTCGTCATTCACAATTTAATTTTCTTATACAAAGAAACTTACTCCATACACACATAACGAAAGGGAAAAATAGAAAAAAGGATGAAGAAAGTAGTAGTACCTGGTGTACAAGTGACCATCGCCGCCGCCGATGCTGCAAACTGGTAGCAATGACTATTCGCTATTGAAAACTCTAATAGAAACGGAAAAAGGAGAAACAACTCGACTTAGGATCTCATGATTCTCATCGCTTTTAAGAGATATAATCATTCCAAATGCAGTAATATTACTAGAACAAGAAAGCGAACCTGAGCATTTGCCGATTATTGCATTTTCTTGATTCAGATCTGCGGAGTTTCATGATGGAGGAGTAGTGAGAAGCCTGAGCAACCAGGTAGCAAAACGAGAAGAACGGCGCGAAGTGCGAGAGGCAATAGTGCGCGACAGAGACGAGACTAGAGTACGTCTCCGGACGCAGCGTGTGCTTCTGAATAATTGGCGGCAAGAATCTTCCTCGCTCTTATATATATATATATTCAGCAACCCGCTAATTCAGTTGCAAACAAATAGCTGATACGTTTCGATTTTCGCGCCCTTCTCATCCACTGACACGTTCGGCGCGTCCGCCAAAGAGAAGCCAACTGTAAACTGACGTGGATTTTATTGAATATTCAGTGGGTTCTTCTTCCCATGAAATTCGAATAATCATGTACAAATTTTTTACACTTTTTCATTTTTTTCATCTGTATATATATTTATTTTATTTTTCTATTTTTTTATTTATTTCCAGAAATAATAATAATAATAATAATAATAATTCTTATGCTCCATATTTTTTTTTCCCTTTTTTCCCTCTATTTTCAAAGATAAATAATTTATTTAAGGCCAAAACGGATGCCCTCGGCCTCGGCCTCGACTTCATCTCTCTTGTCTCCGACCTCGGCTTTGGCTCGATTTCAGTTCAAAGATGAGGTAGATGGAGTCCAATTTTTTACAATTTATGTCAAGTTTTCTGATCATAATTTAGAATCTTAATACGACATTTAATAGTCCCAGCATTCTCCTACGATACAGTCAGGTTACCTAATTCTCGCTTCTTAAGAGTGAAAATTATTCCATAAACCAACGCGAGTCTTTCAAATATGATTTGTCCTTATTCATATACATCATAGAAAATTCTTACGATTAAGCGACTAAAAAGAAAGATGTATATTGTTAGTATACACAGTAACTTTCAATTTTTGAAGTCTTTTTTAATCATTCTATTTTCAAAATTACTCTCACATGTGATCTTGATTCATTCATGTACTTCTAATCTACTCGGGTGTTACGACGACATTTCGACCCATTAACCCTTCAATCAATATTTTAACAAATTTGTTGTTACCATAATATTTGAAAATATTTATAAAATAATAATGTAAGTTTTAAAATAACAAGAATATTTCTAAAAGAAGGGTGAAATGGAAGGTCCATGTGGGGATAAGAGTGATAAAAGGTAAAGCGATGTGATTAACTTTAGAAAAGAATATGAACCAAGTGAATAAAGAATTGTTCACGTTTTATGCGAAGGAGATGGTCACCATCAGAAGGAGGGTAGGTATTTCCCACGACCACGACCACACCCACTGCCCATCTGCCGACATCTCCCATTTTCATTCGACAACGTTTTCTCTCCCTCTCCTTTGTTTGGCTCCCGTCCTTGTCACACCCTCAATTTATACCTATTTTTATTATTATTATTATTTTTTTCTTTCTCTTTTTGGGTTCAAGTTAAACTTCAAACTTTAAGAAAAGTATTGGATAGGAAAGTCCCACCACATCAGCTGATTTAAGGAATAATCATGGATTTATAATAAAAGAAATATTATTTCGCCGGACACTTTTGAGAAAATCTAAAGCAAAATTATGAGAGCTTATGTTCAAAGTGAACAATATCATACCATTGTAGATAGTCGTGTTAATCTAACATGTATTAGAGTCATGCCTTAAATTTAGTCGTGTCGATAGATTGGTAAATTCTCAAATGTCGAACAAAAGACTTCAAGAGAAAAGGAGTCAAGCCTCTTGAAGGCATGGTAAAAAATGACTAAGATTTCAAAAGAAAAAGGAGTCGAGCCTCGATTAAGGAGAGACATACTTTGTTCGAGGGGGGTGTTGGATAATGAAAGTCCCACCACATCAGCTAATTTAGGAAATGATCATGTATTTATAATTAAGAATACTCTCTCTATTGACATGAGACATTTTGGAAAAGTCCAAAGCAAATACATGAGAACTTATGCTCAAGGTAGACAATATCATATCATTGCTGACAAGTGTAACAAAATTTTAAATGTTTTTAATAAGTTTTTTATGCTTTAAAAAAAAAAATCTAATACAAAATTAAAATTTAAAAATTTATTAGATATTTTTAAACTTTTTAAATTTTATTAGACAAAAGACTTATTATATATTTTTTTTATAAATTTTGTTGAATTTTTTTAAACATAAAATATAAACTTATATTTAACAAATCATTTAATTTTAAAATTTCAATATTTTTAAAGATTTATGTGATATAAAATTAAATATTTTACATACAAAATTAAAAATTTGAAAATAAATTAAAAATTTGTAAAAATTATTAAAGACTAAGTAATATCTGGGTAAAGTGGCTTGAGGGAATCGGCAAAAGAAAATGAGCCAATTATGAATTTTTTACCCGGCATTTTATATTTTAATTAATTCTTAATTTAGTTTATATTTTATTTAATATTAATTTTTGTAACCGAGTTATTATATAAAGAAATTGTGCGTATATTCATGTTGTTCTACTTGACGAACAAAATTAGACCCACTAATTATGAAATTAATTTCTTTTTGGTGACATCTCCACTCATATTAAAATATATTAATAAAATAATAATTTAGCGTTAAATTATAAGTTTAGTTAGTTAGTATTTTTTTATGCCAAATTTTTAAAAATATTTAATAAATTTCAATGTATTTAAAAATTTAAAAAAAAAATCAATAATCTATTAAATATAAATATAAATTATATTTCTAATGAGTTTCGTAAATTTAAAAGTTGATTGATAAAATAAATAATTTAAACTCATTTTGCCAATAGATATTAACTGTTTTTACCAATGTAACATCATCCCTCTTTAACCAATGTGTGATTTCACAATCCACTTCTTGGAGGTAAACGTTCTCCCTAGCACACCGTCCCATGTTTGGCTCTGATACCATCGGTAACAGTTCATGCTTATTTATAGTAAATATTGTCTATTTTAGGCTATCGTTAATCTCACAATCTTATGTGGATTTATTAATTAATTATTTTTTAAATTTTAATTTATTTATGGTGTTTTGTATTTTAATTGGAAAAAAGGTATCCATTGAAGTTAAAGAAAGAACACGCGTATGAAAGGCAAAGCCATCAATCCCTTCGGTCTTTTTTTCACTTTTGGGGTCATAAGGCATTGTTTTTCACATATTTGATGGAAGTGGTGGATCCACAAACTCTATCTCCTACCATTGTATAGTTCCTCTTTTGGCTATATCGCTGCTTCCATTTTTATATCTTATATTTCTATCATTATTTTTCGTCCTTTTCCCTTCATTTTTTATATATATTTTTTTAAACCATTAATCTTAAAAATAACCATAAATGTCTTATCTACTGAAAAGGAGTGTCAAATAGAAAACAAAGCAATAGACCTTAGGGTGAAAAGAAGAATTGAGATGAGAGACGTCCAAGGGGTGGCCCGGGGACGGAGACGGGAAAGCCTTCTTCGACCCCATCCCGACCACCTATTTCATTTCTCGTTCCCTCAAAAATTTCTATTTATTTTTGCAGAGACGGAAGTGGGGATGGTCCACCAAAAATTTACAAGGACCAGGTTCTCAATAGGTATTTTTTTCCATTAATTATTCTTTTTTAAAAAAATTATTTCAAATTAAAAAAAAGAAATATTATATATATATATATATAACGGCCCAAATCCACCGCTAGCAGATATGGTTCTTTTTGGACTTTCCCTTTCGGGCTTCCCCTCAAAGCTTTAAAACACGGAAAGTTTCTACATCCTTATAAATGGTGGTTTGTTCTCCTTCCTAACCAAGGTGAGACATCACAATCCACTCCTTTGAGGCCCAGCATCCTTACTGTCACACCGCCTCAAGTCTACCCCCTTCGGGGAATAGCGAGAAGGCTGACAAATCGTCTGGTGTCTGGCTCTGATACCATTTGTAACCACTCAGATCCACTACTAGCAGATATTATCCTCTTTGGGCTTTTCTTTTCAGGCTTTCCCTTCAAAGTTTTAAAACGCGTATGCCAGGGTAAGATTTCCACACTCTTATAAATCATGATTTGTTCTCCTCCACCAATGTAGGACATCACAATATATATCGGTTCTAATCGAATAAAATGGGATGGTTAATGGCAACGGGGGCGGCTCGAAGGCTTATAATTTGGGATTATAAGTCGTAATGAGATGGGGTGGGGGCAACTCCAAATGGCGACTGAGGCGAATGAGGAGACAGTTTGATGAAATGGCAACTCCAACCATCTACTGCTGGGCCCCACGCCATCAACAATTGTCCATCAAGTTCTTCACTACCACGCTCCTATGACTCTATGACCTACCCTATATACCTATATATAATATTTATATTACTCTCTATTTAATAATTATATTAATGTAGGATTAACTTGTTATTTTATTAATTACTAACGTTATCATGCATGAATAATTTAATGCTATTTCTCGAATAATTAGGGATTCAATTATATATATATATATATACATCAACCACTAACTACTTTGATTATTATTTTTTCATTTTAAAGCTTTCTATATCAAATTAATTGCTGATCTCACCCTTTAACCGCGTGACATTGAATTGTATAATTTTTTTTTTGTCCCATCCACTGAAACAAATGTAACTATTTAGATTTTCACCATAAAAATTTTGTTAACGGAGGTAAAAGTTGATCGGAGTTTGGAATATTTTTTAGATTAAACTTGAAGGTAAATTTTATACACGTGACTTTCAAAATTAGGAGTACTTAAAGATTATGTAAAGTTGAGTTGGCACATTTTTTAACCCAACCCAAATATCTTTATCATAAATTAATCTTTCTAACCTTGTTATTAAATAATGAATTCAAGAGCCAATTCTAATTATTTAGATAGTTAATAAAAAATGTTAAAATGTAAAAAAAAAATAATTAAGACTTACAAATGGAACTATTTAAATTTTCGTCATAATTTTTTTTTTTAACGGAGGCAAAAATTACTTTGGGAAGTTGGAATATTTTTTTAGCTTAAACTTGAAGGTAAATTTTATACACGTGACTTTCAAAATTAGGAGTGTTTAAGGATTATATAGGGTCGAGTTGGAACATTTTTTTAACCCAATCCAAATGTTTTTATTATAAATTAACCTAATTTTTTAGATTGTAATTTTTTTAACTCGGTTATTAAACAATAAATTCAAGAGTGAATTATAATTCTTTAGATAGTTAATAAAAAAAAAGGGTTAAAATTAAGACTTACAGATATACCTGAGTTTTTACCGACTTTGGTCATTTAGGTTAATTTTTTAATTAATTAAACTAAAGTAACTAATTGTCACTGTTTTTTTTTTTAATTAGAATTAGAATTAATTAAAAAATTATACATCATAATAAATGTATCCAAAAAATTAAAAATTAAAATATATATTTTTAATATGATAATGTGAATAGAAAGCGAATCATAGCATGGGTTTGTCTGAATCCGATACGATTAATTCCACCAAAAGCAATTGCAACGAGAACGTCAAAACCACTCATGCGACTTACATCTCAACCCTCCACGTGTGCAATTATTATTGGATAAGAAATGTTTTAAATTTTAATTTATTTTTGGGGTTTTGAATTTTCATTTCAAAATTATCCCAAGTCCTCGTCGGAACAGAACTTGGAATTATCTCGCAGCAGAGTGCTTCTTTCTCCTCAGTGGGTAGAGAGAGAGAGAGAGAGAAAGTGCCGTTTCTAGTGAGAGAAACGTAGAGCTTTACTCTATTTGTTTTCCTTCCCTCTTATGGCTTAAGATTCTTGTTCAACTATGGCAATAAGAATCAAGCTCCAGGCTCCAAGTTAGATAACGACCCCATGGATTTTTGCGGACGAAAAGTTTCCTCGGAATTTTTGGCGTCAACTGTAAGTTATTTTGTTTGATTATTTTGCTAGGGTTAGGCGGACGAGAAGGCTTTGAAATCAAGCAAAGCTATGCGCAGAGTCACAAACTGGTGATTTGCCGGATGTTTTACAAGGATTAAATACTGTCCGGTAGATTGAAAAAAAGGGGGAAAAGCTATGAACATAGCTTATTTCTTATAAGAACTGCTTTTCTTTCATCTGTATAAGCTTTTTCTGCTCTGAATGGTTCATATATGTAACCGAGTATCAATGGTTACAACAGCTGAGATTTAGTTTGGTGATTTTAAGACGTTCTTCTATTGGAAACCGAGATATGTGAATGAGTGATAATCACAGACTCGTCGGATTGAAGTAAGTAAGCGTTTAAGTATGAGAAATTCGGGAATTATTTGAGGTTGCAGTATGAGTTATAACGAGAAGAATCGAGGTAGAGATGGTAGGGAAACCGAGCAGCAGCCAGTTAAGAGGAACTCTGTTGACGCAGAACGGAAATCGGTCAGCCAAAATGGATCCATTACGGCTCAACAGTTGACGATTGATGAGAATCTTCTTGTCGACCCGAAATTACTATTCATTGGATCCAAGATTGGCGAGGGTGCTCATGGGAAGGTTTATGAAGGCAGGTCAGTGTGTAAACATTGTTGTTTTTTACAGCCTTTGATTGAAGAACCTGATAATTTAGCAATTTGCATTTGTAGGTAATTTGTTGTCATAATGAGTCTAATTTCATATGTATCGAACTGCGAATCCGATATGCTTTTACTTAAGTCCGTCCCGCACATAAATCTCTTAGAATTTGCACTTAGGAACGGTTTTGTGTGTCCTGATTCTCGAGTCACCGTGGCTCTAACCTACGTGTAAAGATGGTTTGTGCTCGACAATTACTGAACAAATTACGTAAACAGATTATTATTGCCATGTAACTAAGCCTGTTTTGGTCTTAATTAGTTCATGCTTCGAATTCTTGCACGACGTTTTCCACTTGTTCGATGTTTTCCCATTTGTAATTTTTGCAGGTATCGGAACAAAATCGTTGCCATTAAAGTTCTCCATCGAGGGAGTACTCCGGAAGAAAGAGCAGCACTAGAGAACCGTTTTGCTCGTGAAGTTAATATGATGTCCCGGGTAAAACATGACAATCTTGTCAAGGTGAGGAAACCAAATGGCTTGTTTTCATCAGTGGTTCAATACTTCTTGTTGTATACACATTCAATGTTTTATACTTTACCAAATATAGCAAGATATTTGCTTTGCAGTTTATTGGAGCTTGTAAAGAACCACTAATGGTGATAGTTACAGAGCTATTACCAGGAATGTCACTGAGGAAGTATCTGATGAATAATCGTAAGCAACGGCTGGATCCTCGGTTGGCTATTAACTTTGCTTTGGATGTTGCTCGTGCTATGGATTGTCTACATGCCAATGGGATTATACATAGAGATCTGAAACCCGGTATGCTCGGTCGAGTGTCCTTTCTATTATAAGCTAGAGAACATGTAGTATAGCAATTTGTGGTGAACTTGCAAATTCATGAAGGTTCTCTTGTCGATTTTGCCTAACTATGCTCCTCGTCTGTACTTTTTCACGTGTTTGTATGTAATTTATCATTGTTTCCAAACTCGAACGGGGATTTTCTATGTTTCAATTCTGTGGCTGTTTTACTGTGGTCTGAGCATGTAACCAGTAACAATCTACAAAGCTTTTCAATTTAGAACAAATAGGCATATATATCGGTTCTCTTAATATGTCATATTACTTACGATGTAGACAATTTGTTGCTTACGGCAAACCAAAGGTCTGTGAAGCTTGCAGACTTTGGCCTTGCTAGAGAAGAATCTGTGACTGAGATGATGACTGCAGAAACAGGGACTTACCGCTGGATGGCTCCTGAGGTGTTTTTCTTTGAACTCTTTGTTAATGAAACCAAGTGCATTACCCATAATATTGCTATTCGAAAGATCAAAGTTTTAGGTCTAATTATTGGCATTTCATTGTTATTGTTAAGTTGTAAGAACTTTATGCATCTTTAAATGAACACGACTCTCCCTCTTCTCCAGATCCATAATCTCGATGTCGAGTGGTTTGTCGATCTGTTTTTGGAGGATTACTTGTTGATTGGTTTGTGAATCCTGCACAGTTTCTTTCTAAGATGAAGTTTTATTGGCTATCTTGTCTGTCCCTGTAGTTGTATAGCACTGTGACCTTGCGCCAGGGAGAGAAGAAGCATTACAACAACAAGGTCGATGTATACAGCTTTGGAATTGTCTTATGGGAACTCTTGACGAATCGAATGCCATTTGAAGGGATGTCCAATTTGCAAGCTGCATATGCTGCTGCTTTCAAGGTACTAAAAGCTGCAATTTTTTTATTCTGTTCATCTTATCACATATTTGTTCAGATTCAATCGCATGCAATAAACGGTTGAGGATTGTTGGGAAAGGAGTCACAGATTGGCTAATTAAAGGGTTGATCATGGGTTTATAAGTAAGGAATACTATTTCCATTGGTATTGGTATGAGGCTTTTTGGAGAAACTAAAAGCAAAGCCATGAGAACTTATGCTCAAAGTGGACAATATTATACTATTGTGGAGAGTCGTGATTCCTAACATAGTATTAGAGTCATGCCCTTAACTTAGCCATGTCAATGGAATTCTCAAATGTCGAACAAAGAAGTTGTGAACCTCGAACGTATAGTCAAGTGTCAAATGGAAGATGTATTTTGTTCAAGGGCTTCAGACAAAGAGTCGAGCCTCGGTTAAGGAGAGGCTGTTCGAGGGTAGAGGAGGCTCTATGGTGTACATTGTTCAAGGTTAGGATTGTTGGGAAAGGAGTCCCACATCGGCTAATTAAAGGGTTGATCGTAGGTTTATAAGTAAGGAATATATCTCTGTTGGTATGAGGTTTTTTGGAGAAACTAAAAGCAAAGCCACGAGAGTTTATGCTCAAACTGAACAATATTATACTATCCATGTTCTTTTGGACTGTTTTCTTCTGTCATATTATACGTTTGTTTTCTGAAATATCTAACCTAACCATTTGAGGCTATGGTCTGGAAATGCAGCAAGAGAGGCCTAGTATTCCAGGCGACATACCTCCTGATCTAGCATTTATAGTTCAGTCGTGTTGGGTTGAAGATCCCAACATGAGGCCCAGCTTCAGCCAGATCATCCGGATGCTTAATGAATATCTATTTACACTCCCACCTCCTTTGTTATCTTCACAAGCATCTTATACAACCGAGACAGCAACGACTAGCGACGGTGCTGTAACCGAGTTCTCCGCTCGAGCAAGAGGAAAGTTTGGATTCCTTCGCCAACTGTTTGCTGCTAAAAAGGCTAAGGGCTCGCAATAAGGGGTATAATTTTTGAATAGCTTGTTCTCTTTTCCACATGGAGAAAAAGACATGCCTGTGGTAGTGTATCCATATGTATTTTGACTACCCGGATTCTAGGACTCAAAGACGATGATGAATACAATGAAGGCTGTGGAAAAGAGAGGATGTCAATGGGAGAACCCATTCACCAAATAATTGTTCAACTGATTTGGGTTGTAAAGCCACATTGCTAATTTGCTAAATATTAAGGATATATCATACTCATGTGTAGAGTATCTGACTCGTAGTGGATAAAACGTCAATTATCATTCTAAAATGGATCGTTTAATCTTTCTTCGAAGACTAGGGTAATATTTAGAGGTTTTTTTTTTAAATTTCTTTTTAATTTTTTTAAATTTTAGAGACGGAAGAGTAGTATGTTTCAAGTTTCTAAGATCAATTAGAAATAGAATTCAATAAACTAGGATTGAAGCCCCTCGGTCGAATAGCCTTTATTGTTGCCTGTATAGCTTGATAGGGCGGAGACCTAGCAACGCAGTCTAGGCACAGATCTTTGGTATTGGATGCATCGGTAGGTTGTGTCGAGTCAAATCAACTCCGTTTTTTCATTAAAGAAAAGAAATCTTTTCCCATTCTGGGGCTTCTCTTTCTTTGGTTCGTTAGGTTGTGTCGAGTCAAATTAGCTTCGTTTTTTCATTACAGAAAAGAGATCTTTTTCCACCTTTTCTAGGGCTTCTCCTTTGGTTCAAAGCATTTTTGTAAATTTTTGAAGTCCCAAACTTCTATGAAATTTGTACCCATAAATGGCCTATTTATAAGATCATATGGGCAAACTAGAAAGTTATTTGTGTCATTAAAATTCTAATCATAGGGTTAGATGATAGAGAAGCTACATAATTGGCTTCTTTGTACTTGTGCAATCCATCACCATTTTCACTTAGGGTGCTATATGTAATTAGCGTGCTAATTAACGTTTTGTTAGATTTTAGTTATTTTGAACGTTCTCGGCTCATTCTTCCATAACTCGAGCTCAAGGATGGAAGAGATAAGAAATCCCTATAAAAAATGTCATTAGAAATTCATAATCGAATCGATTATCTTCATGCATAAGGATACTGCACTACCAATTTTTTTAAAAAAATTAAAAAAAAACTTACAAAAACATACGAAAGGTGGAAAGTTTAATGATATTTTTCAAATATTTTTGAAGATATTTTTTATGGATTTTATTGAAATAAAAGTAGAGATATTTATATTAATTTAGCCCATATAAAATCCACCACTCATTTTCTGCCACGTAACCACCCCAAACTAAACCAATATGGATAATTTCTGACCCTAACCTCCTCCAGCCTCCATTCTCAAGTATCGGTTTTTTTTCTCTCTAAATACAAAATCTTAAAAAGGAAAAAAGAAAAAGAAAACAAAAAAGGTGTCAATAAAGTTGGATATTTTGGTTGGCAACTTGGCAGGCAGCGATATTTCCCTTATCCTTTACCTACACACACTAATATCTACATGTTAGCACACCTCTGCTGTCTACTCAAAAGGTATGGACTCGTTGCCCAATCACCAGCTTCCACGATTCCCAAAATCCTATTTTTTTAATTCCCACAAAATCCCAATCTTAGATATTAATTAAAGCTCTGAACTGCCCACTGATTTTGGAACTCAATAAAAAAGATAAACCTCAAACCATCATTCCATCACCTCCTTCCTTTATCTTTACCTTCAAAAATTCCTCCACACCCGTGAAGTTATGGACCCAAATTTGCCACGCCGGCTTCTGGCCACTGAGCCAGTGCCGGGGAACACCACGGCTAATTCCTCGTATTATGTCGGGGAGATGAACCTCGACGCTCACATGGTGGTGATTCTGGCGGCGCTCTTATTTGCACTAATTGGAGCTCTTGGTGTTAACTCTCTTGTACGCTGCGTTTTGAGCCTCGGCTTCCGGTTTCGAGAGAGGCCGGAGGAGACGGCGGCGCGTTTGGCGGCGATTGGGCTTAAGAAGCGAGAACTTAGTCAGATTCCGGTTGGGGTTTATGGAAGTGATTGTGCGAAAATTAAGGGTACGGATTGCGCGATTTGCCTTGGGGAGTTTGAAGTGGGCGACAAGGTTAGAATGTTGCCTAATTGTAACCATGGATTCCACGTCAGATGTATTGACACGTGGCTGTTATCTCACTCCTCTTGCCCCAACTGTCGCCATTCGTTGCTGCTGCCACCGGTTAAAGGGAAACGAGACGGCGCTACTGTTTCGCCGCCGCAACCGCCGCCGCAGGGCTCTGCTTCAAGCCACGTCGTTGTGGTCGTAGAGGGCGGTGGCAATTAGCTAAGCCACGGACTGTTCTGATATTTCCGTACGTTTTTTATTTTTTGGAAGAGCCTTTCTTTGTGGTTGGAATTTTGTGTACATACTCCATAGACAACAAAACATGGGAAGGATTTTTTTTTTTTTTTTTGAGGGTTAAGTTATTAAAAAATAAATATTCTTAATTTTGTAATTTGTTTAAAAAATATAATTATATTATTTTAAAAACTTATCTAAAATTTATATATCATTTCACGTTAATTTTTCATTCAATATTTTAAAATTTATATTTAATATTATTTGGGAATATTTTTATTTAGGAAAAAAAAGGAGACATCAATCATTTTTAGACCCAAAAAAAGTTTAATATTAGCTTCCAAAATTTTAATTTTTTAATTAAACGTTTGAGTTTATTATTTAATAAAAATTAAGGTACTATGGGCCAAAAGGGCCCGTTTAGATTGGGCCCACAATGAAGCTTTAAAGAATTATGATGAGGCGGTGGAGCCCATTAAGATTTGTTGGGCCGGCCCAAATAATGAGTTGAACCACTTCGGATACTTTGGTCAGTATCACAATGACCGGTTCCATTCATTCTGATTTAATTTATCGTGCTTCGCTTTCTTCAGTCGTGGAAGTGGCAGTGGCAGTGGCTGTGTCGTTGCAATGGCGTTAGGTCACCGGCGGTCATGGAAAATCACGGTACATGCGAAGGTGAACAACCTTTATATCAAGTTCAAGGCCACCGTGAAACGTCCGTCGGGAAAATTCCGAAGCCTTCTTAATCTGGATAAATTACTCGCCGGACTGGATTCCAAATCGGAGTCTCGGATCCTCGTTCAACAGCATCGGACTTTGAAATCCCGAATTATCAGCTTCGTAAAGAAACATTTCCGGCGTCGCCGATCAAAAACCGGTGTTGGCTTCAAAATGCCGGATCCATACCTAGTCGATGAAACTAAATATCAATCTTGGCGTTTGAGCCGCGCGGTGCGTAAGTTTTTTATGTATCGATTTTGATTGGAATGAGGGTTTCAATTTACGTATTGTCGATTGATTTGCAGGAATCAAGTTGCGCGGCTGTTTTTGGTGTCGGATTGGGTTATTTGCTTGCGGAATTTGGCGCCAGCGCCACAGTGAAGAGAGTCGGTATCATTCCTAGCTTGAGTTCCTTTTTACTTGTGTGCCTTGTTTTATTTGTTTTATTGTTCCACAAATCCAAGTTCCTTTGGGCAATGCTAATGGCTGTGCTTTCTCTTTTACTGCTAGAAATTGACAGATTTCTGGAACTGCTAGATTTAGAGCAATTTTGGTAAAACATTTTTTTTTTGTTCTTTCTTCCTCTTCTCAGATCTTCGTTTTTTTACAAATAAACATATAATTATAAATATAAGTTTGGGAATTATTCGATTTCTTCTTCTTGTTTTCTATTTTATGCTGTTCTTGTTGATACTGTACCACCAAAACTTTAAGCTACTTACAATCAAAGCATATGATGGATCAATGATCCAGTAGAGCTTATAGATGCATTTTGGTTATGGATGAAACTCAATGAAGTCCAAGACAGGACTTGGACTTCATTAGGTGTTGAGTGTTTTTGTTTACTCTCATGGACCGACCTTAAAGTGGTTTTGACGGTTATTGGGTCGAATGGTTGAAAGGGCTTCCCCTCAAAGTTTTAAAAGATATCTATTAGGGAAAGGTTTCAGCACTGGTTCCCTTCTCCAATCGATATGGGATCTCACAATCTACCTCTCTTGGGGGCCTAGCATCCTTGCTGACACACCACTTGATGACTGGGTTTGATACCATTTGTTCTTGGGGGCCTAGCATTATCGATGGCACACCACCTGATGACTGGGTTTGATACCATTTGTTCTTGGGGGCCTAGCATTATCGATGGCACACCACTTGATGACTGAGTTTGATACATTTATGACAGTCTAAGCCCAGCGCTAGCAAATATTGTTCTTTTTGGGCTTTACCTTCCAAGCTACCCCTCAATGTTTTAAAACGCGTCTATTAGGGAGAGATTTTCATTCCGAGAATGTTTCATTTCCCTCTCCAACCGACACCGAAAAGGAAAACATAAGATCATAAAGACAATAGGATGGAGGCGTGTGGTTGGCTTCATGTGCTAACGGTCGGAACGACGCTATGGACTTCCTCTTTACTGTCTAAGCCACTTTTGGGCTTTTAGTCCTGTGGGAGTAAATGAAAACACCCGATATCTAATGGCATCTTGGACTCTAGAGTTTCATCTATAACCATGATGTATTCAAATCTTCTACTATATCTTTTGACGCATTGGAACCCTTGAGGGGTCAACAAGGCCAGTTTGAGCCAACCCTTTGAGGGCTCGGTCAAGCCGATTCATGGCCGACCCTTTTGTGAGATAAGTAAAGTTAAATTATAAATTTAGTTTGTGAATTGTGAGGTTATCGTCACTCCCTTCTCTCGATTTCGATTTAAACCAATCAAGTTACTTGTCGTTCAATAGATCGAGAGTGACTATTCATCTTTTTATTTGAAGAGGCATTCCAAAGTCGATTGCAATCAAGTAAATAGTTGATTGAATTGGTGAAATTTATATAATTTCGACCCTCAACTTTTAAAATTACAAATTTAGTCTAAAAATCAATTAAATTTAAAAACTAAATAGACATTGATATTTTTTCTTTAGTCGTTTTCGGTAGGAAGCACTCGAACATCTTTATATCGTCTTTCTCGTAGAAGTCATCGAGTTGACCGAGAAGTCTTCCTTAAAATCATTACTAGAAAATGGTATACTTTTTGAGGCATTTAAGGTTTTAAATGACTTAATGTCATCTGAAATTGGTTTGGCTTGCTTGGTTTTCAAATCTGGTTGGGAATGCCAAAAACCTGAAAGGGCTCATGTTTGGATTGAAGTCTGAAGCTGAAGTAATAAACTAAGAACTGTTGAAAATTATTATTAATATTTATTGTTGCGTGTGTTGCGAGGAAAACAAATATTAAAATAAATTCAAATGACAAAAAAAAAAAAAGAAAAAAAAAGTGGTGGTGGGGCCCACTTGGGCGCGTGAGACTCCCCTTCCTCTACTCTTCCTCTTCCATTTGTTTTTATTTTTAATTTCATTTTAAAATTATTAAATCAGAAATACGTCAAGTGGGTCCCACCATCCCTTTCAACGTGGCCGTTCCTTACCTTCTCCCCACTCGCTCATCCAGCGGTCCAGATTCGTAGTCAAACACCTATCTCCATAGGTCTTCTTGAAAACTTTTATTATTATTAATTTTCTATAAATAATTATCATTATTGTTATTATAACAATTATTTTTTTTTATAAATAAAATAAAAAATATATTTATATCAACGATTTTCCAACTTTGACTGGGCTGTCACTTCAATCGAGGCAAATGGCAGACTTTTTATTTATATATCCAAAATCACCAATTCACCCTCCTTTTTTAGAAAGAAGAAACTGAAAAAAGGGAGGGTAGTATTGTAAAACAACATGAAAAAACAAAATTTGGTTTTTAATATTAAAAAAAAAAAAAATAAATCGGGGTTCGGTAGGTTTGACTACTGCTCATTGGGGTTCCCATCTCTCTATCTCTGTTTCATAGAAACTATTCCTTCCTATCGTCTTTTTCTGGGTTTTTTCCATTTCAAAGATCTATCAGTTTCACTTCTTCCCTTTCACCCTTTCTGTTCGTCCTCTTCTTCACTTCCGATTGCATGACTCAATCATTTCCAGGTTCGTATTCTGCCTTGAGTTCTTGATTTATGGTCTGTTTGGTAGGGTTTTAATTATCGCTGTTTCCTTCTGGTTTGATTTTCTTAATCACTGTTCTTAGTAATCTGAGCTTTGTTCCTTGAATTCTTGTTCGAGCTTATGAATTGTTTATCGATTTGCTTATAGATTGTGGTTTATACTGTGTACTTGAAAGTGAAATAGGAGAGGGGAGACAATTTTCTGGATTTTTTCTCAGATGCCCTTTTGAAAAGGGGATTGAATGATTATGTTTTGGATGGATTGGTGTTTAATTTCGTATGTTCTTGTAAGATCCTACATCGGTCGGAGAAGGGAACGAAGTATTCTTCTACTTGTAGGGGTGTGGAAACTTCTCTCTCGTAGACGTGTTTTAAAATCGCGAGGGAAAGTCTGAAGAGAAAGCCTAAATAGGATAATATGTTTGGTAGCGGTGGGCTTAGGCAGTTATAAATGATATCGGGGCTAGTCACTGGGCGGTGTGCCAGCGAGGATGCTGGGCTCCAAGGGAGGTGGATTGTGAGATCTCATATCGGTTGGAGAGGGGAACGAAGTATTCTTTATATGGGTGTGGAAACCTCTCTCTTTAGTAGACGAGTTTTAAAATCTTAAGGGGAAATTCGGGAAAGCTCCAAGAGGACAATATTGGCTAATAGTGAGCTCGGGCAGTTACAAATGATATCAGAGCTAGTCATTGGGGGGTGTGCTAGCAAGGACACTGATCCCCCAAGGGGGGTGGATTGTGAGATCCCACGTCGGTTGGAGAGGGGAACAAAACATTCCTTATAAGGGGGTGGAAACTTCTACATAGTAGACTGTTTTAAAACCTTGAAAGGAAAGTCCAAAGAGGACAATATCTGCTAGCGGTGGGCTTTAACAGTTACAAATGGTATCAGAGCCAATCACCAAGCGGTGTGCCAATAAGGACGCTGGCCCCCAAGAGGGGTGGATTGTGAGAACCGACATCGGTTGGAAAGGGGAACGAAGCATTTCTTATAAGGGTGTGGAAACCTCTCCCTAGTAAATGCATTTTATAACCGTGAGGGAAAATCCAGAAGGGAAAGTCCAAAGAGGACAATATCTGCTAGTGGTCGGCTTGAGTTATTACAATTTCCTTGATCATTTCATTCAAGAAGCGCTCGATGTGTACGTGTTTGTTTGTTATAGGCTTTGAAATATTTGGTGTATTAATTCCTTGTGCAGATTAATCCAAGAAGCCTACCAATTGTATATAGGCTTTGAAAAAAGATGCCCTGTTTCGCTGTTTGGAAGACCAAAAAGAAAAAGGTCGATCAGCCTGCGTATGTTAAACCCCTTAATCCTAAGGAGGAGCACTTGCCTACTATGCTCCCTGAGCCCCAGCTTGAAACAAGATCCTTGCAGTCCGCACCACCAAGCTTCAGAACTAGAGTCAAGCCTGTTCAATCAGCTAATAAAATATCCAGCAATAGAGCCAGGGCATTGTCTGCTCCCTCGTCACTCGACGATGCCCAACAGGACGCTCTTGCAGCGATGGATTACGATGCACACGAGGAGTCGAAGCTTAATGCTGGATTGAATAAGGAGCAAAAATCCTCAGGTCCACAACCGCTGCCCCTTCCTTCACCTCAGGCTACTGCTTCTTTGAAAATTTCAGGAAGCTTTAAATCGGTCACGTCCAGTGGGCCGTTATATTCGTCGGGACCCTTGCCATTGCCTCCTACGGGTTCACTTCGGAACTTTTCGTTCGAAGAAGTATCGGCTGCTTGCCATAATTTTTCTTCTGATCGTTGCGTGTCCGAAGGTCTCTCGTCGTTTATATATAAGGCTTCTTTTGGAGATGATTCTTCTAGCTTAAGGAAGTTTGAGGCTAATGTTACTCGTCTTTATTCATCAAATCAGGTACTACAGCTACTTTATTTGGATGAACTGGATATTATCTGTTAGGTTGCACTTCACATTAGGTGGTTTATAAATTATTTGCCTAAAAGATAGTTCAAAGTGGTTGTGAGGTTATCATTTTTTCTGGAAATTTGTTCTTTTTCTGGTTGATTTCTATTTTGTTTGCTCTACTCTACTCGGTACTCTAGATATAATATAACTGCCCAAGCTCACCACTAGCAGATATTGTCTTCTTTGGGCTTTCCCCTTTGGGCTTCTCCTTGAGTTTTTTAAAACGCGTATGCTAGGGAGAGGTTTCCACATCCTTATAAAGAATGTTCCGTTCTCCTCTCCAACCGATGTGGGATCTCACAATCCACCCTCTTCGGGGTCCAGCATCCTCGCCGATTGTGGGCCCCGATAGTGGGTGGATTGTGAGATCCCACATCGATTGGAGAGGGGAATGAGTGTCGGCAAGGACGCTGGACCCTGAAGGGGAGTGGATTGTGAGATCCCACATTGGTTGGAGAGGGGAACAAAACATTCTTTATAAGGGTGTGAAAACCTCTCCCTAACAGACGCGTTTTAAAAATTTTGAGGGGAAGCCCGTGAAGGACAATATCTGACCTCCGCAAGCATTTGAAACTGGTTTCCAGTTGAAGCCTGAACTAACTATGAGGTGATGACTATGCTTAACCAGGGATTGAGGGAATTTGTGAATGAAGTGAACACACTGGCCTCTTTACAACATCCTAACCTTTGTAAACTACTCGGCTTCCATGCACGCGACGGCTCTGAACAGAGGCTGTTGGTGTATGAAAGGCTGTTTCATGGAAGCTTGGATAGGCTTCTATACTCGAGATCTGACGGACCCCTCATCGACTGGAATTCGAGAATGAAAATTGCATTATGTGCTGCCCAAGGTCTGACTTTCTTGCACGAAGAAGGTCCTTTCCAGGTAACAGAAGTTGCGGTCGTATTAATACACTTGACATGAGATTTGGTTCACTTGGCCAATGTCTTAGGATGGGATTTTGTATCTGCAGGCAATGTACAATGAGTTTTCGACTGCCAACATACAGATCGACAAGGACTTCAGTGCAAAACTTTCTGGATATGGATGCGTCGGACATATTCCCAAGTCGGAGATATCGAACAACTCGGTGGTTAGTAAACTGATTGCCTGCCTCCTTGCTTTCTTCTAATCGAACAACGAGCATGATTGACTCGGGTGATATATGCAGGTGGGTGCAAGTTTATCAGTGGAAACCTTGGAGAGAGGGTTGCTTACTCCTAAGAGCAATGTTTGGAGTTTTGGAATTGTTCTTCTGGAACTACTTACTGGCAGGAGGAATCTCGATAACCGTCATCCGAAGGAAGAGCGAAACTTAGTTAAATGGAGCGGGCCTTTCCTCAACGATGATTGTCGACTGTCTCTGATCATGGATCCTCAGCTAAAAGGGCGCTTCCCGTCTAAAGCGTCTAGGATTGTGGCTGACATTGCTCAAAGATGTCTTCAGAAAGATCCATCTGAGAGACCGACGATGAGAACGATTGTTGAACGCCTTAGCAGCATACAAGACGTGAAGTACTCGTGTCGGTTTCCTTTGCAAGAACCTGCAGCATTTGCTGGAAAACAGATTTCAAGGTCTCCAAGCCTTAATGGTATCATCACCCCAGCGCCTCGATTAAGTTTCTCCCCTTCGCCACCTTCGGGTGCTCGGCTGTCTGTATCTCCGTCTAGAAGAACCTTGCCGTTAACTCTTCCCCCGCGTGCCTGTTCCTCACATTCACTTGAGGAGCTTGATAGACAGGGAAACCGAAAATCATCGTCATCGACCTTTCGGCGAACTGGGGTTGAAGGATTTTGATTGTGTATGTAAATTGTTTTCTTTTATTTTCCTTATATATATATAGATACACACTTATTTTTCAACTTTTTTGATCATTCAAAAGAATACATAAGAGATAAATGCAACCCGTGGTGTTGTTGTAAAAGGAAAGGTTTTGGTTTTGTAGATATAATTGAGTTATGGTTGGGATTGGGGTCAGCATCTTCTGATGCAAACTCCCATTTTACACATTTGTTTTGCTTCTTTCCCATCTCCTTCTTATCTCTTATCTCTCTCTTATGATCCATGACAGTAGGTGTGCTTGAGGTCCGACTCAGAGTAAGGTTAGACCCTCTCGATAGTAAATGTGTTTTAAAATCGTGAGGTTGATAACGATACATAACGGGACGGTTGACGACGATATATAACGGACTAAAGTGGATAATATTTACTAGCGATGGACGTAAAAAATTGTAAGACTGACGACGATATATAATGAGACGGTTGATGGTAATATATACAAAAAGTGGACATATTTACTAGCAATAGACATGAAAATCGTGAGGCCAAGACAATACATAACAGAACGGTTGACGATGATATATAGTAAAAAGTGGACAATATTTACTAACGATGGACATGAAAACATATGGACATGAGAAGGACTGATATATAACAAACAAAAAGTGGACTATACTGACATTGTCTCTTAATTGTGCGCAACTCAGTCTCGTTTGCTGCACTCCGCCGCTCATCCGCCGCGCATGCCTACACCTCACATGGGGACTGGCTACCCACTACACTTCTGTAGTCAGAGATGAAAATTGAACCGTACAGTCACGGAAGAATGATCCAGATCTACTACACCTCTACTAAAGCTGTCCGAACAGGATTTTGTGTCAATTGTTACGAGGACCTCCCTGTATTGGAGACCATGACCAATTTTATATTTGACAACGGGGAAAAACTCTGAAAGACCCTATCAACCACAAGAAAGTTATATACATTTTGCCAGAAGAAAAAGGAACTTAAAAACTTTTTTGCTATTTACATTAAAATTAAATATCCTATACTTAACATATTAGTATTTAATAATCATGAACAAGAGCCACGATTGAATTTCAACTTTGATCTTTTTCACAGATTTCTTCTCCCTCACTTTCCTGGTCTTGGGCAGAAGAAGCAAAACACCCATCATCGTCGTTCATTGCGCCTTCGACCTCATTTGCGCCTTGTGCTGGTGCATGTGATGATGCTAAACTTACCTGTGGCTCCGGTAACAAACTTGTAAGACCGTTCTGCTTCAAGTACGTCTCCAATGGCAGGCTTGCTATTTGAACGAGACTCATCATGCTCACTCGATTTGACACCCCTTGTACTTCGTTTTCCTGGTCAGGATGGCAATTCAAATCTAATTGGTCCTTACCAGTTTCGACCAAATTACTTTGGCTTCTGGATTCATTTGTCAGTTGGGCTTCATTTTCAGAAGGACCGAGGTTGAGGGATACATGTCTAGAGGTGTTGTCCAGCTCAATTTCATCTCTAGAGCCCCACTTAAGCTGATTCTTCTGTGCAATTTCAGCTTCACGCTCAGACTGCCGCTTCTTCTTGCGCATCATTAGAGTTTTAAACCTACGTTTAACTGTCATACAAACATTGCATGTGCATGTAGGTTTGTGCTTTCCCTTTCCACTGGGTGGTTGGATGCACACAATGCATGAGCACCCAGGACGGTGCCTCGGATGCCTTGTTGTAGTTGCAACTGATGCAGTACCTGGATCACTGACATTATCTCCTAAAGTTGCAGCATTTGCCAGAGCATCCAGACCAGAGGATTCATGATCCTGGATTGGTCTATTGAAAGCCAAAGTTCTCTGTCTCTTGAATTCTGGAAATTGGGCATTTAGAACGAAGTGTTTATGAAAACATAATCTACGGAAAGCATGAAGTAAATGCAAGGAACGCACGGGATAACAACACGAAAAATCTTGAGTAGACACTAATATAAACACTTGTTCTGTGTCTTGGCACGTCAAAATAAGCAATTAATTGACCATGCATTCTCTCTGATGTTTAAATTCACATGTAAACTTATGCAGTTGAAGTGACGATTATAACCCAATAATCCTAGTGCTACAAGTTCTAATAAATGTGGAAATTATAAAACCGCATGCAAATCACAAATATAAACTGCTATTGAAAACTGTGTTGTATACTACTATAATGTCATTCTTTCGTATGTATGGATGCATGCTCATCTGCACAAAGACAGAGGAGAGGAAACGAACAGTAATCGTTGGAGAAATATAATGGTACACAGCCATACCCTTATTTAATCTGAGAATATGTTCCAGTTCCCTTGTTGTCAGTTCTTCAGGTGTAGAACATGAACTCCTGAGAACATGATTTCAGAAGTATAAAATAAAGTACAAGCTCTCTCACTATGAACAGTTTCTCCTTGAGTAGACAAGTAAAAAAGGCAAGGAAAACAAGTACTTACATGCTTTGATCCCAAATATTTTCCACGCATGTCCACTTGGAGGGCAGAAGTACATCAACTGGCAATTTTCGCCATTTAGAGCAATCATCACACTGTGCCCATTGCTCTTGCCCCCTGGTAGAAGACATATCAGTTGAAACGATTATCTTTTCGGTACTTGCAAATAGGGGGTTTTAAGTACTTGAAATGCTATGAGAGGAAGTATTCCGGAATAAAGGATTATATTTTGGGTACTCAGTGCTGTGTGCATGATGGTTGTATTGTGAACATATGTGGTGCAAATGGTGTCCGTAACAGTCAAATTAAAAAGTAACAGCTAGATCAAATGGCAATTATGAAACTTGTAAAGCTTGAACTCTAAACATTATTAAACATAGAAAACAATTACCGATTTGAGCGGACCAAAAAAATGCTCCTCTTTCCAAAAACTGGAGGTTCCTGTTTGAAAGTACACAAAATTTATACATGCTTGTCAGATCAGTGCCGTGCAACAATTACTTCAACATGAGTGCTCTCCTTGATACAGGTATTTGCTTAGATTTGATATTAACTCAAGATAAATAAACTGGAGAAACAGGGACAAAGCAGTATGAATAGGGACTTGGACAATGAAACAAGGTTGGGGAAAACCTTTTGCCCTTGATGAACACCAAGAATAAAAACCTCTATAAAAGTAGGAATTAAAACCACATATATCACATACTTCATATTCTTCAAACTCATGATCTTCAATCACGAACTTGCTCGGTTTGACAGTTGGTGGTGGACGAAGCAAATCCTGCACCTCTTCCCATTTGAGTTTCAACTCCAGCGCATCCTGACAATCAACGAGCAGCCTTTTACTTTTAGACCCTATATTTCGAGTTCTTTTCCTCTCTGGTGCAAGCATTGAAGACAGGAGCAAGCCCTCTCTTGATTTATCATCATGCTTCTCAGCTTTTTGCCAGCTCATATCAGCACCAGGTTGATTGAAGTACCCAGGCAATAAATTGAGATGGGGATCCATATTGCCCTTCAAGGACTGTAGAAGGCTGGAATGGCCACTCAACATGGGAAGATTTTCAAAAACACTTGAAAAGAATTCACTCGAATGGCCACCAGCAGTAGAGAGAGCATTTGGATGACTATCCTGTTCAATCAAATAAATAATTCAATCTCAACTTCACACTTTTTAGTGTCTAACATTCAAAAACTTGCAGTAGCCAGCTACCTGCATTATAGAAGAGCTTGATGCTTTGCGAAATCCCATAATAAGTTTGCCTTCAGGATCCATGCGGCTAAAAGTCACTGTGCCAAAAATGAAAAGAAACATCATTCAATTTTAAATAGTACTTCCAGAAAAAAAAAAAAAAAAAGCAAAAAATAAAATAAGATAGTTCAGCCAAGAAAAATCTGCAAACGTTGATGGAAGAGGAAAACTGATTTAAATATCAGCTGGCACAAACCACTGCATATTCTCTGGCTTTATTATTAGAAGGATAAACAATGGAAACAAAAAATCACTAGCTTAATCGTTAATATTTTAAAATTGTTGCTTTCAAATAATCCAGCCATGAATACTTACCTGTATCTCCAGCTTGCAGCTGCATGGACTGTATGCAGGGAGTTACACCTTCCAAAACATACATTCTACTGTTATTATTGGGCCAAAACCTGAACTGAAACACCCACTCTTTTCCTTTGATATCTTGAATTCTTATAGGAAGGCCTTCTGGCTGAGAGATTGGAGGAAAATATGCCTGCAAAGTTGTCCAGAGATCACCAAACAGTTTACAGTATCCACTACAGTAAACATAAAACATAGTCGCAAAACTAGACAAATCATGGTGCAAATCTTACTTCAGCACAGGCTTTTGGGACAACTAATCGGCCTATCCGACCAGCATCACTGGCACTGAGCATCTTTTCAAACAATGGCACAACAGTGGAATTTGAACTTAAGATCAGACAGTTAAGGAGTAGCATTTTAATTTTTATAAACCAGGAAAATGATAATTGCTCAAGACATGGAAATATACTGGCAGAAAGTAATAGAACAATTAAAATGAAGGGATGGATACGCTCCAGATATCTGTTGCAGTTCTTGGTCAGTAATCCTGGGCCAATAACGAGGAAGCAATTGATTCCGCCCCCTCCCTTCAGCAGGTGGCCTTGCTACGCGTACTTGTGAAACCATGCTAGCATTTGGCTCTAAGCCTACATTAAATAATGCACGTGCGGGCTTCGGAATAAGATGACGAGATCTAGAACCTAGAAGCAAAGGAGAGGATGACTTGCTATCCTCTTTTTCATCACTAGAAACAGCGGGAAGAGGATTTGAGTTACCACATCCGAAAGCAAGAGAATCATAAGTAAACTTTGTTCCATTGTCTGCTTTGCAGATTTCCTGTTTGGCAGTTTCATTCAACCCGTTTGTCATCACCTGATTGAATTCCAAGGAAGATACATACCCAACATTTTTCACCAGAGAAATATTTTCTTCATGTTTCATTTGAACTAAGGATCCAGTTTTGTCATTACTTTGCAATAGGAGTGATTCCCTAAGTTCATTTCCCTCTGCCTTGTTTCCCTGCTGGACGAGCCTTATTCTATCACTGTTATCATCTTCCACTAAAAGTGTTTGTAAAGCACCAGAATTCTGAACTTGTGGTGTGCCAAGCCCATTCAGCTTTTCACTAGTACCGGTCTGTAATAATATATCCCATAAGCAGAATAATGAATTAGATATCATTTGGTAGGAGAGAATAATTGTTGGAGGGATAAGAGAATCTTATAATCTTTGTGCATCATTACAGAATCCAAAAGCTCAAATAGAAAGTTCATTTAAATAAAACAAAAGGATTCTTGTTTATTTATAAATATCAATTGCTTTATCATAGAAGATGGAACAGAAAAAAGTACAACTGTAGCAAGGAGGAATACCTTCAACTTAAATACTTAAGATGCTAAATACAACATGTAAACCAGTTTAAGTGAAGGATCATGATAAGAGCAAGAAAGAATATAACTTAAAAGTAAAAAAGTTAGGCATTTGTGGGCTATAGTCAATAACTAGTAAGTTGCAACATAAACCAGTGAGTTATACAGGTGTACGTTCTTACAATATGAAGCTCTAAATCTTTAGCGCAGCTTATACAGTTCACCCCCCCACTGTCATGAAGCTCCATCAGGAACTTGGAAGCAATGCATCCGCAATGAAGATTCTGCAATGAAACACCATTTGATAAAAATCTAGGCATATAAGGAAGAGAAAGCATTGAAAAGAAAAGAGATTGACTATTGCAAATCGGATTACCTTGCCACATGAGGTACACTCCCTCCAACCAGAGTCTTTTAAATGGAACACATCGCAGAAAATTGACTGCTCGTAAGCAGACCTATTAACAGTTCATTAATTGTGACATGTTTAGGATCTCAAATTCAATAAATAAATAAATAAATATATATATATATATATATAGAACTTTTGACACAAATAAGATGATAAAACTATGCACTCAAATTTCTCAATTCTAGATAGCATAATGCTAGAACAAAAATGAAATGCACCTGAAGGAAAAAAATTTAAAAATATATTGAAGTTAATAATACAGCGAGAAACTATTAGCTGGTAAAGCACAATTCAAGGCTAATTTATGCCTCTTGAGCAGCCACTCTAGCTTCTATACTAGGACGGCTAAATTAAAAATCTTACGGCCAGCTGCAAGCCAAATGAAATTCGAAAACTTGTATCCTATTTACCTCAGGCGTAAAACAAGAAAGGGAGAGAGAGTATATATGTAGTTAAAATAAAGTCGAGCCAAAGCGCAGAAACCTCAACAGAGCTTCCGCTACTTTCTACAAAATTTAAATAGATTTTGTGCCCGTAAAATTACCCGCACTTATCGCAGAGAGTAGCAAAATCGCCAGATCGCAGAGCCCAACCTTTCCTCCATTCGGTTGAAGAGGATGCTCCGCATGACACATTCATGCAAGTCCTCGAAGCCATTCCTCAATCTCAATTCTGAAAATTTCACAAGACCAAAATTCATGACGCGGAAACGAGAGCCCTAATTAAATTAGATAAACTCCAGCAGCCGAGCAATCCATAGTCAAAATTAGTCGACCAAACAGGACACCATACAAACAACCATATGAGAAACAGAGCTAAGATAATAGCTAGTTCTCTCTCTCAAACAGCAACTAAAATTGCTAAAGTCGCGAATACCATAAAAAAACATAGGTGCCCATGGGATATAAACATTCAGAGGAAATAGAGCAGGACTGAAGCTTTGAAGATTGAGGAAAAAGGAGATAATCCTGAAGAGAGTAAGATTTCAGGTACCTTTGAGCTGGATCTCTGATCGGAATCGGAAAGTTGAACGGAGAAGACGAGTGCTCCCAAAGCAACCGAGGAATAAAGTAGAGATTGAGAGAGAGGATGAAGAGGAGAAGTTGGGAAGCACAAAATGCATGCACTGATGCACGATGATGCTTCAAGACACAGCCATCCCCACTTACCCTTCCTTCTATTTAATTATTATTTTTCATTTTAATTTTAATACACTTTTAACAAAAATAAATAAATAAATTAATTAATTAACATGAAATATAAGAGGGTCTATGTTTTTTTTTTCATTTTAATCTCACTATTTCCAATAGATTTTAAATTGGTTTGTTAATAACTTAATTTTATTAAAATAAATTAAATAATAATTGTTTTTTATTTATATAAAAAAATTGAATAATACTGGAAAATCTATCAATTACATTCACTAAACGACAATTATAACTCTTCACCTAAGAGAGTAACAGTTTCAACGTCTGTACAGGTATCTTTCTCAGACAACTTAGGCTCAGGCAGATATAGATCAATTTTAAGATTTATTAAAAATATAGCGGCTTAATTTTAAAATTTTAAAAATATTAAAATGAATTAAAATTATATTTTTATTTAATTATTTATTATTTGAAATTAAGCTAGTTTATTAAAATTAAAATTACTAAAGGAAGCATTTGCGTGATCATTGATAGGTCAGCGTGATTAGAGTGAAATGACGGAAATTAGCTCAGCAGCGAGTAGGAGACACGCTCGACAAGGGCGAGTGGGTTAGGTTAAAGCGGATTATCTAAATGACAATACTGCGCCAAAAAGACAGTTCCGTATAATGCGCCATACCATTTTTAATCCAATCGCATATTTCGCATGCACTACGGTTTCAGAGGGTGAAATGACGGAAATGCCCTCCTCTTTTGCACTTTACTACGCTTGTGCCTGCCACATAACGGAACCCCAAAATGGTCCAGATTGCCGGTGGGAGTCGGAGGCCATGAGGGCCGTTGATTTGATTGGATGTGACGTAGGCTGATTGGGTTGATGGATCCAGCGGCGGAGATGGGAGGACACCAACCGCGCTGAAAGAGAGAGGCCAACTAGCGAACAATCGCGTCCGGAGGCTGACAACCGGCAGGGCCGGTGCGGCGCACGCCTCTCAGTTCCCGCTCGGTAGTGGCTAAGGGAAAAAGGAATAAGCAAAACATTTGATTTTTTTAATTTTAAAAATTAAATTAATAAACAAAAATTATATTAAGGATTTAAATATTTTTGAAAAAAATAATCAAACCGGACCCGAATTACGAAAAATCTATAGATTATTGGTTTATAATGATAATTAATTAAGGGAAAGGAAGAGGTGATGAACAGCAATTATTGCACAGAACTTGGTGATGGCCACGACACGGTTGCGAATTAATATTTGTACAAAACTAATGATTAAACAAATCAATATCATATCTTGTTTTTCTTTTTCTTTTTTTATTTAGCTTGTATTTATTTATTTGATCCGGTCGAATTTATATATATATATATATATATATTTAGGTTAAATTAATAAAAATAAGATACAATTTTACATTATACCTTAAAAAAATATATATTCATCAACCTTAATAATATTAATTAAAAAAAAATATCTTTGTACTAAAAAAAATTAAAATTACTTTACAATTAAGACAGTTAATACTTGGTTCAAAAAACACTATTTTAACTTTCAAAATTGTTTAAAAATATCTTTGCTTAGTATATTTAAACTTAAATTTTTTTAAAAAAAATATCTTTAAATTTTTTTTAAAAATTAAAAAAATACATTTGTTGTTATCACCAGATTTAAAGTGTACTCATCAATTTTCAAGAGTAATATTAAAATATTTGTAGATAGATATTGATTGATGACTTTTGTCGATATATTAACGGTAATATATATATATATTTTTAATGTAAAGGATTTTAATGCTACTCTTAAAATTTATGAGTATTTTTTAAACATAGTGCTAATGAAAAATTATTTTTTAATATTTAAATTTTTTCGAAGAATATTAATAAAACATTTTAAGTTGAATGGTATTTTTGAAACATTATTAAAAGTCGAGTATTTTAAAAAAAAACTATTAAATGACTGTAATTTTTTTTATTCACCAGTTTACAAGTATTTACGAGATAAAATATAAATTTTATAGATATTTTTTTATTAATTTAATCTTTTTTTTTATTAAAAATCTAAGGTTACTTAGTTATTTTAAGCGTGGTACATAATAAAAATAATTATATAAAATTAAGTATACGTATATATAATTATATTGTAAATAAAAATATATTTTAAATTTAAATAACTAATTTTATGAACTTATAAACTAATTCAATTAATAAAATTTTAAATAAGTTAATAACTCGACTGAAAAATTGTATATATTTTTTTTGGTCTATTTAATTTTTTTTAACAATCCTAATAATAAAAAAAAAAAAATTAAGACCAATTAAAGAATGGCGGTAAAAGGTGAAATCCTGCCCTCCCAGGCCTTATCCCCGAACGACGCCTCACTCTTTTCCTGTCATTCTGCGCAAGACTCGAGGGGGAACGCTCAGAGAAACCACTTACACTTGCCGAGACGCTCCCAGACATGGCCGACGCTCTCCTCTGTAATGCCTCGTTCTCTTCTGCTTTTCTCGCCCGCCGCTCATCGTCAACGGCTTCGCTTTCGCTCTCTTCGAAGCCGTCTGTTCTCCGAACCCGGCGGTTTTCTTCCTCGGCTAATTCGCGTACCAGATTTTTGAGTAAACCCTTCGATTATGGCATTGCTCCGTGTCATTTCTGAATGTTCGATTGAATTTCATTCCTCGGGTATAGCATTGTAATTTTTGTTGCACTTTCAGGGATTTATGCGTTAACTAGCAACGACATCAAGGTTGGCACCAATATTGAAGTGGATGGAGCTCCTTGGCGGGTTTTAGGTTGTTTCTCTACCCCTTGTCTAATTTCCCCTTCCCCAACCATTATTTCTTGCTGTTCGATTTATCTAACCGGAGTGAGCTGTTCTTGAATTGTTGTTTTTTTGGATAGAGTTCCTTCATGTTAAACCCGGCAAAGGAGCAGCTTTTGTAAGGACCAAAATTCGCAATTATGTATCAGGAAATACGGTTGAGAGAACTTTTCGAGCAGGAAGCTCGGTGAGTAGCAGAATTATTATCTAGTCATGCATGCGAGAATTTGCAGTTCATATATATTTCAAACCTGTAATCACTGCTGAATGGTTCAATATCATCCACTTTGTTTCCCATTGATTTTTGTAGATATCATCCCTCTTGTTTAAATTGAACTCAGATATCCGTTTCAGCTCTTTATTTCATTGATATCCCCACCGTATTAAACGGGCTAGAAAGTTATGGGAGCTTTTATAGCTACTCATAATGTGAGGTTCCACTCTTAGTTAGAGCGGACAATATCTGCTAGTGTTAGGCTTGGACTGTTACAAATGCTAGTGTTAGGCTTGGACTGTTACGCTGGTCCTCTAGGGGGTAGATTGTGAGATCCCACGTTGGTTGGAGAGGGGAATGAAACATTCCTTATAAGGGTGTGGAAACCTCTCCCTAGTAGATGTGGTTTAGAACCGTGAGGCTGATGGCGATACGTAACAGGCCAAAGCGGGCAATATCTACTAGTGTTGGGCTTGGATTGTTACAAATGGTATTAAGGTCAGACACCGGGCAGTGTGCCGGCGAGGACGCTAGTTCTTAAGGGGTAGATTGTGAGATTCCACGTCGGTTGGAGAGGGGAATGAAACATTCCTTATAAGGGTGTGGAAACCTCTCCCTAGTAGACACGTTTTAAAACCGTGAGGCTGAGGGTGACACGTAACGAGCCAAATCGGACAATATCTGCCACGAGTAGGCTTGGGCTCGCAAGAAATTGGCATCTGCTAGATTTCAGATTTCAACAACTATGTAGAAAATAGGATGCTATACCCAACCACACTGGAAATGAATTATGCCCTCAAATGCTTTCTCAAGACCTTGATTTTTGGAAAAGATTTGCTACAATTGTGATGTTTCTTCTTTCATATTTTCTTCCTCGTCCGTTCTTAATCATTTGTCTTTAATTGTCTTTCCAGCTTGATGAGGCCAATGTATACAAGGAAGTCAAGCAGTTCACATACAAAGATGGTTCCCAGTTTGTTTTCATGGATCTGGTATATAAATACACGCACGCACACACGCACACGCGCGCGCGCACACACACGTATATGTAGTTATGATTTGGTCGTTATTGTCTCCTTTCTCATAATTCGCAAAGAATTTCTCTCTAGACAACTTGATATATAGGGTAGCTCTTCTCATAGTCGCGTTCTATGCGAAGCTAGTTAGTGAATAAATTTTAGTTTGGTAGTCCACAACTGCATCAAATAAGTCTAAGTGGCTCATTTTTCAGAATACGTATGAAGAAATACGCCTAAATGCGGCAGACGTTGGTGATAGGACAAAGTGGCTGAAAGAAGGAATGGACTGCATCGTATTGTTTTGGAATGGGAAGGTAATCCGATCACTTAGACAGCTTTTGACAGGCATTTTTTTACTGTGTTTCCCGAATAGAGTTCATAACGCGGTTCTTAAATGGTTCGCTCTCGAAAAATACGATAAGATTTAGCAGCTTTCGTATTTCTTGATGAATGAGTTACATGTCATGAACATTGCATTCAAGTTTCTACAAAGTGTCAGCGTGCATCAGTTATAAGAAGTGAAATATGATGATAGTAATTCTTGAGTCGTCTCATTTCTCTGTTCTCCCATCTTTTAGGTTATTGATTTTGAGGTTCCCAACACAATTCAATTGACTGTGGTTGACGTTGATCCTGGACTGAAAGGGGACACTGCACAAGGTACCACACTTTTACTTGTCTTTTAGGACCAAAAATCTTCTTTTAATGCTTTGTTAATGTTTTGCAGCGAGATAAGGTTCCTTGTATTTAAATGGGCTAAAATTTCCATAACATAATTGAGCATGATTAGATTAGTGTACAAAACCAATATCTTGATTATCAAGATCCAAGCGCCCAAAAATGATAAGAAATTAAATTAACCCGTTTAGAACAGATTACCTTGATGATCAAGATCAAGAGTAAAAAAATTCGTTTCAAAGCTCGTGATTCGAATCACTTTACAAGATAGCTTAATCAAAACTACTTGAATGACTCTAGCATGCAAATCTAAACCCAAAAAATGGAAAGGAACAAGCTGATGGCTTGCATAATATAAAACTTTCATTATAATTTTTAAAATCTTCACCTACTAAAGTAACAACATGAATGACTATTTATAGCTTTGAAAATAAACATTATAGTAACCTATGGTTAATTGAAGGATTGTAACTTTTATGGTCATCAATACCACAATGACCTATCTAAATGTAACTTATAATCTAAAAGTTAACCATGAAATGTGTGTGGCATGATTAAGACACTTTATTTTGTATCACCTAGATTTACGAAATTTATGCTGTGTACGGTTTAGAAAAGCAACTGTAACCGTCTCAATCTGTATAGTTTGTTTTTAGCCTGTGAGTTTATAACTTGTTTAAGGTACATTTCATAGCTTGTATTTATGTAATTTGAGTTCATGTAGTCCCTGAGATTATTAAGTCCTTAATTTAGAATAAACAAACCTACATTCTAATATGAGTACGATTTCCTAATCTTTAAGTTGCAGAGGTCTAATTCATAGACTAAACATTCCTTACAAGTTGGACATCATTGAGGATGCTAGCAATGCTAGCGGGAGGTGTGCCAGCGAGGATGCTGGGCCCCCAAATGGGGTAGACAGTGAGATCCCTCATCGGTTGGAGAGAGGAACGAAGCATTCCATATAAGAGTGTGGAAAAAGCCTCTCCCTAATAGACACATCTTAAATCCGTGAGGTTGACAACGAAACGTAACGTGCTAAAGCAGACAATATCTGCTAGTGGTGGGTTTGGGCTATTACATTCCATTACCCACATGATATATTGGAAACAACAATTTCCTCCCTTCTTCAAGCGACAACGTCGTTAACCTCGATTCCCTCGATCCTCAACCATATGGTTTGTGTCTGCATCATGGTCGACATAGATTTCCTGGTCTTAGTCATACGGATTGGTTCTTTTTCATCCAAGCCACAATATTTCTTCTTAATAATTACATTGGCAGCCTTCTAATTGAAGATGAAATTTGATTGGCAGGTGGTTCAAAGCCCGCAACTCTTGAAACTGGAGCCGTTGTTAATGTCCCTCTGTTTGTAAACGTAGGCGATAGTATAGTGGTAGATACAAGGACTGGCCAATACACGAGCCGGGCATGAAATTTGACACGCACTTGACACTCATCGGCGGCAGGTTTTGTCAGTACTCTTCTAAAGAGCAATTATTTTGGTCTCTGTTGTAGATTCCTCTCCCATCTACTCTTTTCACTGTTAAGATTTGGATTCCTTAGTTAGTGCTGAAGTATCTCCAAGTATATACCAAATTATCATTCGTTATCGAACAGCATCATATATTGTCTGCATAATGTTATATATGTAGTTAATTAATTACTAATTTAACAAAACTAATTACTTAATTTAAAATAATAATTCATTTCTAAAAATAAGGATATAATTATTTACCATTAAAAGTTATATAGTTTTATTAAAATCAGATCTTTGAGAATAATTGTTAATTATTAAGATTCTTAATATTACATAAATTAAATTATGGAAACTAAAAGTAAATATTATTTATTTACACGAATTTTGATGGCATTTTCAATATCAGTAGTAAAGGATAAGGCCCAAGTTTAGGGCCCATGGATCTGTCAATGTCTTTATTGGGCCTTGCCTTTTCATAGGCCCAATAGACTAAGAATAAAATGCCCGCTAATTACCGCAAATTCTGAAGGAAGCATCGATAAAATTCTTTCCCCGCCACGGTTCTTCTCATCAATCTGTGTCAACAACCATCAACTTGGAAATCCTGAATATAAGGAAATCCCAGAATTTGGAGCTTTTGAGAAATTTCCCCTCAAAATCATCTTACAGTTTCTTGCAATTCTGTGTACGCTGCTTAAATCTGGGCTGTGTTTCTAAGCTGGAGAGAATATGTGGTGTATTTGATTGTGTTCAATTCTCGGAGAATGAAATTAGCAAGAGTGATTTCTGTCATTTCCAATCTTCAAGGCTAGAGAATTATCCTGATTTGGTTTGGATTCGATGGCTATGCGTGGAGATTGTTTTCTGGCATTGTTTTTCTGTTATGCAGTTGTTTCGGAGGTAACCAATGCGTCGCTTTGGGATTCAAGAAAGTTGTTAGACCCGGCTTCAAAAGATAACTCCACCGGAACGTCACCTGTAATCATCTACTTTCTTTAAGAAGAGAAAAAGAATTGAAGAAAGATTCCTATATCTCTGTACTATTTTATGAACTTTTCATTTTCGCCTTTTAGGTTTTGCCTCTCATCAGTCCGAATTCTTCTACGAATCACTCGGATTCTGCACCCGTTGATGGAAAGAAGCAACGTGAACCACCCCCGCCTGCACCCAACAACTCATCGTCTAATCTGGATTCGAAAGGACTCAATAATTCGAGTTCTGGTAGTTCGCATAATGTTAGCGAGGCTGGTAATGGTAAGCCTTTGGACACAAACAATGGAAACAGGACTGAAGGCGGTCTTCAATCAAGTAATCATGAAATTTGTGATGGTGTACCCGACAACAAGAAGTGCAGGGACCAGAAGAAGTTGGTTGCTTGCATTCAAAATAATATAATTGGTAAATACGAGCTGCTCTTTGACCTTATTCATTTCCTAAGCTTGATTTTTACCATGCTTTTCAGTTTTCTTCCGGCGTGGATTATGATTCCAATTTCTACACTGTTAGGTTTTTATACTTCTAGAATCGTGCTACCTCCAGAACTATCGCTTGTTAAATTTGTACTGGTAGTTGATTGGTGTTTATTTTTGTGCATATCTGCTTGGTCATATACTTTTTTAATATTGTCATTGGAATTTGGTATTGGTCAGTTGTGTGGCAGTAAAGTTCCATCTTCTGCGGCCTAGAAGCCAGTTGAGTATTTCTGGAAGTTGCATGTTCTCTCCAAGATATCACATTGAAACCATACCTCTATTATTCTTGTTCCTTTACACTCTTTTGAGGATTTCTAAACCTACTCCGGTTAATGATTGTTCAAACATGAGGAAGTTCTTAGATCTCTCTGTTTTTCTTGCATGATAAAGGAGCAACTTTTTATTAGTTCATATTTGTTGGCTGTACCCAATGATATAGACTATTACATCATATTTTCATCATCAGATACAACCATGTTGTCATATGGGTCTGCCTACCTGTGGTGTGTGCCTAGGAGTTGTTTGGCTATCCTATCCAACTAACAAATTAGAATCAAATTGCTGAAAAACCCTTCGGGTTTTAGACTGCCCTATTACTTGGTCAGAAAGGTGGCATCCTTTACCAACCAAGTCACGGATAAAGCTTCTAATAAATCGGTGACATTTTCTCAATGACCGTAGTGGTCTTTGAATGGATTAAGTAAAAGATAGAAGAGATGTTGGCCTCCTTGAAATCAAAAGCATAAGACCACCCAAAAGAGGAAAATATGTTCTAAAATTTTGTTGCTTGGCCGTTGGAAAACATGTTCCAAAATACTGTCGAGCAAATTTCCTAAATGTGAACTTTCACTCTTTTGGGGTAGCTATTCTTCAAATAATGGTGCATAATTGGTGGTCAGGATCTTTATGGAGGAATTAGATCTTGGAGGAAAGATTTGCAACTGAAGGGGAATTCTAGAGACCAATTTCAAGAGTCAACATTATCAAGCTGATGATGAGGATACTTACTTGGTCTTAACACTTGCCTTCAAAGAGCTGATTTCTCATGAGCTAATCATCAGAATCCCTGGAGCGTTTGTCAAGAAGGGCTCGACTCAGATAGTCAAATGTAAGACTTCCTTCAAACTCACAATGTGATAAGCTGCACTTTTCGAATGACGTCAATTCAATTGCTTCAGAAGCTCTCTTCTGCATTTTAAGAATAGACATAAAATAAGAGGTAAGGGAAGACCAACTTAGTTACTCGAGAGAGAAGCTTGGATCAAGGTGAGCCAGCCATCTTTGGAGAAAAGAGATATCTCCCATTGGATCTTCTTGAGAATTGGGCCTTAGTAGGAAGATTATTTTTAGATCATCATTAAGGGAAAACCTACGTAGTTACTTGGCCATTAATCCAAAAGAATGATTAAAAATTAGGGTTCGTTTGTGCACTAACGATCTTCACAATTTAGCTCGACATAGTTGACGTTCCAAGGTTGAATTCAATTCCAAGGCTTTGGCTGCTTCAGAAACCTTCATAACTTTCAAAAGATTTTAGAGCTTTGAATGCAAAATGGATGAGAATAGGATGGTATCATCAACGATTATGGAGGTATTACTTGCTGTTGCAGCTCTAAATTAGCTTGTTGTTTTTTCTTATTAATTTTCAGAGAATTGCATGCCCTTTTAGAGGAAGAAAGGCTAACCAAATCTAAATCAATAGACAATCTAAATTCCCTATATACTAGGTAATTTAAATAAATCATTACATAATAGGTAATGAGATGAGATAAATCTAAATAAATCTCTAGTTAACAATAAATCTAAATAATAATCCCTAGATACTAGGTAATTAAATCTTTATAAATCTAACCAGATAAATTAGGGAGGTAGACTATTTTCGTTATTTAATTTGGGATTACAAAACATCCTTTGACAGTTGCTAAAATATTCTGTGATGAGAGACAATAGAAAGGGTGTGTGGGATTTGCTTCCCTATGAGCTCACTTTCAATAAGGCAAGAGACAATGTTTTGCCTTCCCCCTTAATAATGAAATTTTGCTCAGTCATGTTATGAGGGGTAATTTTAGCCTCTCTGCTAAAACTTTGGTGATAACTTTGTATATACTTGCAAGGCTTATGGTATTAAGTCTTCGTGATTTTTTCTACCAATTTTCTTAGGAATGGGGTGCAAGTATGTTTCACTAACATTTGCATTTGTAGTTCCATACCGGAAAAAGTTCCAAGATTCGGGAATCCTTCATTATGTCAATTCGTACTCCTTGTTTGAATTTTTAGCCTCTGCAATTTCTAAATAACCGAATTAGTTGGTCCAACCAAATTAAAACTTAATTATATTTTAAAACCTGTCCCGCCCAAACTCAATATTTGACTTGAATTTTAAGCATAAAGTAAATACTTGCAATTGTGTGGAATTTTGTTGAAGAGAAGCAAAAATGCAATTGACATGTTTTATTTTTGTTATCATGACATGATAACGTAGATAAGAAGTGAAAAAATTGGACACTTGAGATCTAGGTTTTTACTATTTTCTTTGGCATCTGACCCTGTTCGTATTTGTTAATTCATTCAGTTCAGTTTTTTTTTTTTTTTTTTTTTTTTTTTTTTTTTTTTTTTTT
>NW_019268517.1:10281827-10295666 GCF_002738365.1 Cucurbita moschata
TTTTTTTTTTTTTTTTTTTTTTTTTTTTTTTTTTTTTTTTTTTTTTTCTGAACCACATTTTAGAACGTCTGTTTTCGGATAACATCTAAGCAAACTTGCGGTCCGTTCTTGTCTGACTAAAGTGACTGAAGCAGAGTCCCTTCAGGTGCTAGTATCCCGTTGTTTTGGTTTATGAATTTTATTTCTTACATGATTCTATTGAAGGAAATGCAATTTCTACTTCCAAATTATGTCCTCTAAATTAATGCTTATTTCTGTAGGAAACCTGGGACTGGCCCCATAACCCGAGTTTTTGATTAAGTGGTTGAATATTGAGACCTCATGTCTATGTTATGAGGGTTTCTTTTATGCATGTTCACTTGGTGGAACCGAATGGCTTTTACCACTTTGTAACTTTTGGGTTGAGTCGATGAGTTTCTTAAACTGACTGACGTTGCTTAATTTCTGATATGTTTAATATTAATGCTCAATGAAAATAACCTTATATTTATTTCTTTTTCCTTGTTGAAGAGTCCAAAGATTTGGCTGTTCTAGTCCTGAACAAAGGAGAAGATACGCTAGATGTGAATGTTACTGGAGGAAACTTTTTCAAGGGGCTTAAGATTTTAAAACATCATTCAAAAAGGGTATGGGCTTGTAATTTCAACCTATTTTGTCCCGAATTTCAGCTAGGCCTTATGTTATACTACCATTGTTTCTTTATTTCTTCATTTTTTGGGAATGCTGTTTGTAACTTTTTTCAAATTTCTTTACCACAGTTGAGTTGATGTATTCAATTAGACTTCCAGGTAAAAGCTGCATCGTTAAAAAATTTTGTTTTTCCACTTCTCAAATGAAGTCTGCATCTCCAACCGTTCAAAGAAAAATCCCTACATTTTAATGGTTTAGCTTATTTATCAAAATTTTGTGATGGCTCATTTTTTGTGGTCAGGTTGTTGAATTCATTCATTCTAATTGTGCGTATGTCCTGTGAGATTATTAGGACAAGTTCCATTCTATGTTAGTTCCAGTTGTTTTTCCATTCGTTACAGTCCTTCTCTGTTCTATTATTTTTCAGATCACCATTCCACTGACGACCTTAAAAGACATGAAATTAGTATTAGATGCTGGAAATGGGGAATGTGTGCTTTACACAAGCCCTCTTGTTTCTGGAGAAGACCTTTTTCTGCATCTCCCTTCATTTGACCAGCTAGTAACACCAGTCAACGGTGCTTACTTCTTAATTCTTGCAGTCCTAATCTTTGGGGGGTCCTGGGCTTGCTTCAAGCTTAGGAGGAGACAAGCAGGTGGTATCCCATATCAAGAGCTTGAAATGGCACTGCCAGAATCTTCCTCCGCTGTCAAAGTTGAAACTGCTGAAGGTTGGGATCAGGGTTGGGATGATGACTGGGATGAAGAAAACGCTGTGAAATCGCCAGGAGGGCGCCATATTGGAAGCATTTCAGCTAATGGCCTTACTGCTAGACCCAACAAAGATGGGTGGGAGAATGATTGGGATGTTTAGTTAATCAAGCAACCATAAGAGAACAAAACTTTCTGGTCCCTCGACAATCAAGCAACCATGAAAGGGGACAATGTGAAGCACATAATGTTACCACTGAGGTCATTCCCTGGTTGAATGTAAACCTTCCTCCCATTTCTGATTAGATTATAGAATTTGTAGCTATCTCATCCTCTGTCAGAAGCCATAATAGCCGATCTGGTCCATACAAGTTTTTGGGCTTGTTTTGGTGGGATGTAGAATGCATGTCTCTTTATGCCTTTTCCTTTTTCCTTTTTCCTTTTTTGAATTCCTACTTTAAGAATAGAGTTCCCATATTTTTACATGATAGCTTACAATATATAAATGTTCATGTAAAATTATGATGGTGTCTGCCATTACAAGACCTTGCCAAGAGAACCGTAAATAACACAATGCACACTCTTCTGGATTACATTTTTTGTATTGATGACCAGGGAGCATTACCTCTCATGAATTGTCACGCCTGAATCTTACCTTCGCGTGGTTTTTCCTTTTAGATGAATGTCGGGGTTAGCTGTGCAATTGGGGTCTTGTCTCTCACTGAAGCAAAAGAGCAGAGAGGAAGGCTGATGTAATAATTCTGTTTCCTTCGTTATGCTCTTATAAAGTTGTTCCTTCTTTTTTGCTTATTAATTCTCATTTTCTAAATAAACTGCGTTGATTGTTTCAGCTGCTCTCTGGATGCTTTCCAAAATCTCTTGTTTTATAGTTATATGGATATGCATTACCATTTCTCCTCTACTCCTTCACTCGTGGAAGGTTCCTTTTATGATACTTATTAGTTGGAGATGAGAACGAACCATCCCTTATAAAGGTGTGGAGGGTGGAGAACGAACCATTTCTTATAAGGGTGTGGAGGGTGTAGAAATCTCTCCCTACTAGACGCATTTTAAAACTCGAAGAAAAAGTCAAAAGAGGATAATATCTGTTAGCAGTGAGTTTAGGCTGTTACAAATGGTGGTATTAGAGCCAGACACCGGGCGGTGCACCAACGAGGATGTTGGGCTCCCTAAAGAGTGAATTGTGAGATCCCACATTGGTTGGAGAAGAAAACGCATGTTAAAACTTTGAGGAAAAGCCCTGAAAAGGTAGCGGTGAACTTAGGCCGTTATAATTACGCCTTAGTTTGGATACAAAACAACTCCTAACATGATTTTATGGATTATAATGATACATAATAACTCCTACCATGATTTTAGTGAACATTTCTTTAAGTTGAACATTTCATTGCCTCTGCATTAAGAAATCAAAACAAAAATGGGTCCCTGACATGATATTGAAGAAGGAAAAGGCATTACCATTTTGAAGGGAGGACCCGCATGTGAATGGGGGTATTGATTATATCAAAGGCATTTGAATTTGAATAGGAATGAATGGGGTTCACAGTTGAGTAGGGATGTCAGGTCTACAATCATTTAATTATCTAAACACTTGACGTCTAAGTTTTAATTATTAAACATGGCTGCCAAAGGAAGCTTTGCTGTGAAAGTGTGAGAGAATGAGTTGGTTGTATCATTAGCATCGCAACAACAGATGCAGTGAGAGCTGCTCCTAAAGATGCCACTCCAAAGCCCACATCTCAATCACAGGTGAACTTAAATAAAGCAAAACATTACTTTTCTTTGCTTCTTTTCATCTCCCTCCACTCAAGACTAATCTCTTTCGTTTCCTTTAACTAATTCTCTCCTTTTCTTTTTCTTTTTAATAGAAAATCTACCGAACTCCAATTTGGGTGATGCCAAAGAGCCTTCTCGTACACGAGCGAAGCAGCTCGACTGATAGGGAGAAGAGCATTCACATTTTGTTTTACTTTTCTGAATCTGGTTCGCTCTCGTCCATGTATCCTTTGAACCCTTTACTTAAAAGTGGATGCGAACCACCGACAATGATTTTCATACCACTTTTGTTCATAACGATAGAATCAAATATGATAGAAGTCAAAGTATTCCATTCTTTTAATGCATTTCTCGTCTTTTAGAAGATTTAGGAATAGTGCAAAGTGCATACTATGACTATATCATTTATGTAAATCAGAATCTCATTCCTAAATCTTCCAAAAGACGAGAAATGCATTAAAAGAATGGAATACTTTTGCTTCCAGCATAATTGATTCTACCGTTATGAACAAAAGTGATATGAAAATGATCGCGAGTCGTTCAAATCCACCTCTAATTAGATTTATGCAAAAGGGTGTTAGAAGTAAGCGTGTGTAATGTTTCACGGTGAAAATGAATGTGGTATAGTGGCACTTTAAGGAAATGAACAAAACAGCTACAAACAAGTTTACAATGAAACCATGTAAATCAAACTCATTGAAATGGAAAGATAACATTCAACTCTCCAGATTTCATTCCAAGCCCTCCTCAGCTTCACATGGGGATTGGATCATCTCTAATATATTGACAACCTCATTCATATCTGGCCTGTTAGATGGCACTTGAGAAGCACATATCAAACCAAGTTTCATTACAGGAACGGCCTCCTCGACACGGAAGTTCGATTGAAGCCTCTCATCGACACATCGCTCGACCGTGCCATCGTCCAAAGCTGCCCTCACCATATCACAGAGCACTATAACATCATCTTCCATGTACTCCACAGGTCTTTTTCCTGTCACCACTTCCAAAACCAAGATGCCAAACCCATAAACATCACATTTCTCGGTTATAGTTACTGTTTTGCAGGCGAACTCTGGAGCCATATAGCCCAAAGCACTTTGGATTTTGCTGCTTAAGATGCAACGGTCCAACATTGGCAGCAGCCTTGCCAAGCCATAGTCCCCCACTTTTGGTGTCCCAGAACTGTCTATCAAGACATTGGTTGACTTCAAATTGTAATGAATTATATCATTCTGGTGCAAATAAGCCAACCCTTTGGCCATCCCAAGAACAATCTTGAACCTCTGCTGCCACGACAAGCAATCGTCGCTCGTTCGGTCGTGTAGATGTTTATACAAGCTTCCATTTTGGACATGTTCATAGATAAGTAGCTGCAAGGAGGTTGTCCAGTAATACCCTTCAAGTGCCACCAGATTATGATGCCTGATCTGCCCCAGCTTCTTCACTTCACTCTCAAAATCCTCTTGGGACTTGATCAAGCTTGTGACAGTTAGCTTCTTGATTGCAACTAAACAACCGTCTCGAAGCGCCGTTCTGTAAACAACTCCAAATCCGCCTCGACCGAGCTCGCAATCCTTATTCAACAATGCTTGAGCACCAAACACAAACTCTGCATCTCCTGAAAACATGACTAGCTTTCCATAGTCTGGGTTAGTTTTTGGGGAGCAGTTAAAATCCTCCCCAGCAGATAATGCAAGAGCAGCAGAACGTGCCTGTGAGGACCTTGCACGGATGTTAAGGATACTCACAGCTACCACACCAAGTAAGATAAACGAAGCTGCACCAATAGCAATGATGGATGATATGCTTAGTATTATCTCATGGTGATGCTTGTGGGAGGGGGAATTGGCGTTGGTATCGGAGGAGTTCGGGTTCAGGACGATTGGTTTCGGGTGGACGGAGGGGCAGGACCGGTTGACGACAGCACCACAAAGAGATGGGTTATGTGAAATGGAGAAGGGAGATATGGTGTTGAAGAAGCCCCCAGCTGGGAGCTCTCCATTAAGGTGATTGTGGGAGATGTTAAAGGATAGGAGGTGGGAAAGATTAGTGAGCTCCTTGGGCAGGCTTCCAGTGAGTTTGTTGAAAGACAAGTCTACGTTTTGAAGGTCGGAGAGATTTGCAAGAGCAGCAGGAATTGTGCCTGTGAGGTTGTTGTGAGAAACCATCCTGCATTATTCATAACACATCAGTAAATTTATTGTCAGAAGCAAGCTAGAAAGTACTAAGAACAGTGAGCGTGTCCTCTTTCAGAGCTTTTCCTTTCGAGCTTCCCCTTAAGGTTTTAAAAACGCGTCTACTAGGGAGAGGTTTCGACACTCTTATAAAGAATGTCCCGTTCACATTTCCAACCGATGTGCGATCTCACAATCCACCCACTTGGGGGCCAGCGTCCTCGCTGGCATACCGCCCGATGTATGGCTCTAATACCATTTGTAACAGCTCAAGCCCACCGCAAGTAGATATTGTCATCTTTGAGTTTTCTCTCAAAGTTTCAAAACACGTTCACACCCTTATAAGAAATGTTTCATTCTCCTCCTCAACCGATGTGGGATCTCACAATCCACCCCCCTTCGAGGCCCAGTGTCCTTGCTGCCACACCGCCTCGTGTCCACTCCCCTTCTGGGCTTAGCCTCCTTGCTGACACATTGCCCAATATCTAGCTCTGATATCATTTGTAATAGCTCAAGCCCACCGCTAACAGATATTGTCCTCTTTGGACTTTCCCTTTCGGGCTTCCCCTCAAGGTTCTTAAAATACGTCTATTAAGAAAAAAATCACACCCTTATAAGAATGCTTCGTTCTCCTCCCCAACCGTAGTGTTTTCACGTAAACACACGACATATAGCTCCAAATTTCACTTATTGATCCAAAAAAAGTAGATTATGAAAAGGAAGTGTTGTTAATGGAAAGAGAGAGAGAGCTTACAATGATGTTAACAACGAGCATTTGTCAATGGAGATAGGAATTTCCCCAGTGAGTAAGTTCTTCTCCAGCCACAACTCCTTGAGTGAGACAGCTCCTCCAATTTCAACAGGAACACTTCCATTCAATTGATTATCACTGAAGTCAAGAACATATACTGATTTCAGCTCACCAATACTACCAGGAACAGAACCCACGAGATGGTTTCTTGATAAATTCAGCAACAGCAAGTTCCTAAGCTCTCCAACATTAGATGGGAGATACCCATTCAAATGATTATGGCTAGCATCAATACTCAAAAGATTCTTACAATCCGCCATGGATTCAGGCAAGTTTCCAGTAAAATTGTTCATAGAAACATTAAACTTCTTCAACAATTGAAGATTTCCTATTGAACTTGGCACTTTACCAGAGAAGTTATTAGCAGAAAGATCCAAAATCTCAAGATTTTTAAGCTCTCCAACCCAACGAGGAACTTCACCCATCAGAGAATTCCCTCGTAAATTCAAATAACTGCAAGAACTAAGCATCTGCATTGACTCTGGTAGCCCACCAGAAAGGATGTTATCACTAAAATCAATTGATTTCAAAAACAAACAGCCACCAATATCCTCAGGAACCCTTCCAGAAAAACGATTCTTCTGTAAGTTAACCAATCTCAAATCATATAAACTTTGAATCCCAGAAGGAATCTGCCCTTCAAGCAAGTTGTTTGAGAAATCTAGTGATTGAATCCCTCTCAAATACCATAACCCAGATGGCAATTTCCCAGATAAATGATTTGATGAAAAGTTTAGAATCTCTAGAGAAAAGCAAGAGGTTAAGGATTGTGGGATTTGTCCTGTGAGATTGTTTCTGGCAAAGGAAATGACTCTTATTGATCCACATTGCAGGAAGAGCTGTTCAGGGATGGATCCTGATAAACTGTTGTCACTCAAATCAAGAACTTGTAAGCTTGTAAGATGAGCAAGAGCAGAGTTGATTGGGCCAGTGAAATTGTTGTTGGAAAGTGAGAGAATCTGAAGGAACTGTAACCTGAGAAGCCCACGATCGATGTGGCCAGACAAAGAGAAGCCATCAAGAACAATCTCAGAGACCCTATTGGTTTTAGGATTGCATTTGATACCAAACCAATTGCAGGGGGTATCATCTTCTTCATTCCATGATATGAGTTTACCCAATGGATCTTGAAGGCCAGCTTTGAAGACTATCAACCCAAGAACATCATCGTTGAAAACAGTGTCTAAACAATGAACAGCAGCAGGAGCTAAGAGAAGAAGGAGAAATAGTTTGAAAATCATGTTGTTTTTTGCAAGGAAATGCTAATTCTCCATGAAAAAAGAATGGATTTTGGAGTGTGGGACAAAGAGAACAAAGGTGAAAGAAGCAAACCCACTTTTGTTTTTGTGAGTTAGGTGTTGATGGAGAATTGTGGAAGAAAAGAGGAAGGGGATGGAATGATACTCACTCACATGAACACTCCGACCAGCAAAGGGCGAAATGGGTAAAGATTGTGAGAAAAAAGTGGTGGGAGAAGCGTTAAATAGAGAGAATGAGAGAGGGAAGAGGAAATGATAATAATTATAACGAGAATGATACTGTCTGGGTTGTCTTTTTGGAGTGTCTGCCAAAGAGAGAAAAGCAAGGCGTTTGAAAGCTTTTCCAATGCCAATGGGGAAAGTGAAGTAGAACAGAGTGTGACAGTTTGCATCATGGTCAAACCAGACTTTGGATAATCCCATGGTGTTTTGGTACAGTATCGCGGGGCTGACGGCTACTATATGTAATGGGTTAAAGCGAACAATATTATTAGAGGTAGGCTTAGACCGTTACAAATGGTATCAGAGCTAGCCAACGAGTGGGAAACAAAACACTCTTGTAAGAGTGGAGTAGCATACGCGTTTTAAAACTGTGAGGTCGACAGCATACATAACGGGTCAAAGCGAACAATATTTATTAACGGTGGGCTTTGACGGTAATTATAACGGTCTAAGCTGCAGCAGCCATAGCCATGGGAGGACTGGAATGGAGAAGGTGAAGGAATTTGTTCAAAGTTTGAAACTTTTTGTCTGATTGGAGGGCTTGCAGTCAGAAAATTACAAGTCATACAGAAGTACACAAAAATGTGACCCAAATTTGGACGAAGTAGGCATGAGATTGATGTTCATAAGGGTTTTCGCAGCAACAATGGAAGTGTATGAGAAGTTGTTTTGTTTTGGCATCGAAGTTTCCACACTGAACATCTCTCCTTCCAATGTCATATTAAAAATTTCAAAGCTCTCAGAAGTCTTCTCATATCTCGGGCTATGCAAGGATGCTTAGCTTGCACATGACACATGAGTGAGTGGCGTACATGGCGCATCTTTGAAAATCTGAGTTTTTTTTTTTTTTTTTTCATGCTTCCCAAACCTAGGCTGCTCACAAATCTATGTATTTCATAATTTATTTCTCACACAAATGTATGCATCCCAAACTAAGAAACAAAAATATTCTAAACCGAACACCATCGATTGACCTTTCAAATGAACAATCATTTTTATGTTTCAATCTAAATCTTTTCTTTTCTTTTTTTTTTCTTTGTTGGAGTGAAATTCGAATTATTGACCTTTCAAATGAACATTTGGAGAGCAGAACAGAACTTAGGAGAACCCGAAGTGTTATGCGCTTTATCCCCCAAAACAGGCCCGAGCAAATATGCTCCAGAAAGCAAGAGATCCCTCAATCCAGTTAGAAAGGTTGTCTGTCCCTGAAAGAGAAAAAGATCACTATCACCAACATATATCTTACCGGTGATGCAAAAAAGAGAACCTGGGTGATGTGTTAAATTATGAAGAAAAGGAGTAGGTAGTACAGAAATACTAAACTTCATCCGATCTCGATCCTCACACCCGTCCCATTGAACGCTCAAGAACGACACACAAATAAAATACATTATAGGCTCCTGTTTTGTGATCACAGGTGTTTTCAGACGTGGGAGGGAAGAAAAAGGATAGATAGAATCTGCAATAGTTCACATATGGCAACAGAACTATACTATATAAACCTCAGCTAAAGCTTAGCTACACATAATTTACAACCAACCGACATGCTGCTGCATCAACCTAAGATGCCATCAGCTTCGAACCTCACACGTTTCATGAAGTAGTCTCAGCTCCACAATGGTCCAAAAGCTGAATCTTTCAATGAAGTCACTATATCATACGCCCCCACGGGCAACGTGACTACCAGTCTCTCCTTGGTTGTCCAAGGGCATATATTGAGCCATGATGGCCCGTATCTCCGAATCCATATACCTCTGCAATTTTAAAATGAAAATATGAAGGTGATGAAGTCAAAAATACACACTTATTCTTACAATTTACGTACAGCTTTTACTATGATTTTACTAGCATCAGTGGATGATTCTTAACAGGAATATGTAAACATCAAAGATGCAATCAACGAACTACAAAAGAAATAAATAAAGAACAGTACCCGGATTCTGTATTTGTAAATTGCATATCCCGCGATCCCAGTGATGGCTAACACAAGGATAACAATCTTAACAACGCTCCAGCTTGTCACAGTGCTCCCAATGTTACCTACAGATTTTTTATCCATGCAGATAAGAATGAAATTATTCCTCAAATGTATGTATAGGGCGACTGATAGACATTCAAAAACAGATATAATGGATAAAAGATGTCAAGTAAGAGCGTGATGTCCTACTACGGCTTGAACGATAACCGAAGTAAAAGGTATTTCAATGATACCTATACATGTATCGTGTTCGTGCATATACAGTAAACCATTTCTGCAACTGCATTCATAACTGCCCCATGTATTCTTACACTTGCACTCTGGGCACTGGCATGCTAGCTTCTCCTTGCACTCATCCACATCTGGCAAGCAAATAAAACCATGAAAAACATGTGACTTACTTCAGAAACACATAAAATTAACAAGCATCCTATCATCTTTTCAATCCATGGACATACTACTGACACACAGACAAGATAGGTAGCTGGGTTGTTGAAACGAGATCGACAAATTTCACCTCTAGCGCGCCTCATTATGGAAAAAACTAAAAGGGGGGAGGACCACATCCAAATATATCCAATTCGATTATTAATTGCCTGTCATTATCTTGAGAAATCAAAGAGGCTAAAACAATGCAAGTTGAAGAAATGCTGAACCATTCCTCTCACTTTAAAAATGATTAATAAATGAAGGTTGTGGATAAATAAGACATCGTCGGGTACCTTCACACGTGTGGACTCCATCACCTTTGAATCCTGGAGGACACTTGCAGCCCTTTGTATGGTCATCCTGACCAATTCATGAAAAATAGAAGTACTTCTGGTTAATCCATTTTATTCTAGTTCAGGAAAACGCTGAGAATTATATGGTACATAAGACCAGTAAACTTACAGAGCATGCAGAGTAAGTTTTGCCATCATGGGTGCCCTTCCAACAACCCCCATTATTTATTTCACAGCGTAAAGCTCCTGAAGCTGTGAAAATTAAGCAGGCAGACACTTGAGTAATTAAGGAAAGAAAATATTCGAAAAAGAAAAAAGGCACATATGGTGGGTCTTTCTCCATTTGGGCAAATATCTATGATCCCAAGAACTTTAAACTATTAACTGCCAACAGAATCCATCACTCATATTGACATCGGAGTTTAACACAAAGTTGTAATTATTAATTGCTAGTTATGATAAATTGGTGAAGCAAAAGGACTTTGATAAATTTGATGGCACCATCTTCATTTTGACTTGCACAGTCTCCAGATAACTTACCTTCACAATGAGTGTAGCCATCACCAACAAACTTCACACCTCCAACAGTAGGACATTCACAAACTCTTCCCCGAAATGTATCCTAAATTGCAGGTGCATTAGATATAACTCATTAAATATATACATGTACAAAATTAAAGTTACAAGAAAATCAATACAAATAGATTTTTGAAAAATGCAATACCCTGCATGCAGAAATATTTGCTTCCTTATCGAACCAGCAACCACCATTGTTTGTCAAACACTCATTTGTTTCCACGTCTGCAAAAAAGATAAGTTAGGAAATAATAGTCATCTCCATGACTTCATACTCTAACGTAATTCCATTTGAGAAATATTAGCAAGAAAATCCAAAATTCTACTTGAAAACACTCAGAACAAATTGCAGTCAGCTAGGACCTTCAGTTAAACAAATTGCAGGCTCTGTCGTCTCCTGAAATCCAGAACAAATGCCCTTCAAAACTGCTCCTTTGTCCAGCTTGCCTAAATCAAGGAAACAAGATGGATAAATACGTACATTGCAGAAACATTTGGTCAAAATTTGCGAAGACAACAGGAAATTCCCTCAAACCTCTATACTGTCTGTTATTTATAACAAGAGTCGGCAATATGGTAACATCGCCACGGGAGCCCCTACCAATCTGAGGGCAAAACAGTTTAAAGTGTAACATCGAGTCTAGGGAGAAAAATACCAAGGAAGAAAGACGCAAGTATAGAAAATGATGAAGGGGGAAAAGGCCATGGATTCAAAACTCCACCTGTGCATCCTGTTCAGCTTTAAGTATTGGGTTTTCCACATCTGCCTCTGGATCTCCAATGCAGTCTTTAATCTTGTTAAGATCGATTCCTTTATAGCCAAGTCAACCAAAGTAAGCACGTTAGAGATGGTCCAGTGTGGTAACATAAATCAAACACAACAACCTCTATTTTGTAGAGATCAAAGGGATGAAGAAATTGAAAGATTTTGGTAGCTCCAACTAAGTAAAAACTTCATTGAATTCCAAACAAATATTCAACAGTGAACCTACCAAAGGATTTAATAACTTCATTGGCACATTCCTCGTTGTACTTCTTTTCTTTCATGGGACAACGAATTGAAAAGTCAGTGACAAAGTCCCACCACAGCCAAGGCTTTCCAGATTCATTAGCAACTTTAAAGAAACAAATTTGGCGTAGATTTTGAACGACTACATCCTTTCCATCATATCCTTTACTGAAATCCTGCTCAGGATCCGGTGCACAGTATCTCCCATGATTGATGCATTGAGTTTTGCATTGTTTACTCAGAGTAAAAGCATCCGGGCAATACCAAGTTATATAATGGGGAGTAAATTGAGTGTACCCTTTCTGCTCAAGGGTCTGAGCTACTCCTTTGAAGTTTTTCACAAACTCAATCTGACTATCACACTTTGCCCCACACTCATCATTGCTATTTGTCCAAAATTCATATTCAACACGATCATCAGGATGTGGAAGAGCTTCTGTCCAATCAAGATTTATATTAACCATCTCCCCGTTAGATAGAGCTTTCTTGATCTCATCCCCCAAACTTTTGCTAATAAGAGCAGAAGGAATGGTAATGTCTTTTAGGTAATTGGCATCTGCTTTCGCCTCTTCGGGAGAATCCATGGTGATTAAGGGTTCGAGTCTATCATCTGCAACAAGAATTGCTGCAGCTCCACCGTTTTGTGCATTCCACGCCTTCAGGGTGAAGTAACAATCTAAAGCAAAGGCCAACATATTCCTCAATTAAGAACGAAATTATCGAATAAGAGCAAGACAGGAATGCAGAGATAGTAAATTTTGAATTAAGAGAAAGAACATTCTTACATACTGAAACAAATAACACACATTTCCTTCCAGAGAACATTAACAAATATTAAGTTTAGAACTCGTATCTCTAGTTTCAGAACCGACTTGTCAACGAGCCAAATGGTTTAAAGATATCTTGGTGAAATTATGTGCCCCATTTGGGCATTTATATGAGATATTGGTAACTTGGATGGACACATGCACATATACCAGCAACAACACTAGGATAAGCAAACCTAAATTGGATATGTACATTGAGAGCATAACCAACACTAAAGCCCTTTAAGTGACCACTATACCCATATAATACTAAGGCACTAATTCCCTTGAACCAAAATACCGATTGGAAGAAAATTGTGCGGAATTTCAGCTCCTGCCATTCAATACGAATACAGAATTGGAAAACTCGCCTACAGGAAGAAACCAACAACTGCGAAATTCATTCTTTGCATTTTCCTTTTTTTGGCAAAGAAAGTTCATATTAATTAAAGAATCAGACAGAAAATACAACCGAGAGGACATAACAGAATTCAAGTCGAGAAGGTTAACCTCCTCGATCGGCGAGAACGAAAGTAGGGAGACTTCCAGGTTTGGACTTGAAAGAGATACCGACATCATCAAAGCTCTTGCACGCCTTCTGATTAGCTTTAGGATAATGCACGATGCCAGTCATGGTGCCTCCATATTCAGGAACCCCAAAATTCCCAATCGCACATTCATAAACACCCTTGATAGAATCTGGGTATGTTACCTTCAAGCTGTTCTTCTCGACAACGAATCTACCGAAACAAGAGACGCAAAGAAGGAAACAAACGGAGAGAAAAACACTTGGTTTTCCCTTCATCATTAGATCGCAGAAGAAAATGGGTGAATATTGAGTGAACTTCGCCGATGAAGCTAGAATTGTAAAAGTGAGTTCTCAAGGTATGGAAGAAATAATCGAAAACTAGGGCTTTGGAATGAGCGATGGGCAGCCAAGAAAGTCAGACGTGGAGGTTGAAGAAATGGTGGTCGAAGACGTGTAACGATTTGATTCTGAAATCCTCTTCTAATGCAGAAGGCAAGTCTAGAAGATCGACGGTACCTTACTTCGTAAGTAACAAACAGTTTCAGATTTTTCCTTTTTTTTTTTTTTTTTTTTTTTTTTTTTTTTTTTTTTTTTTTTTTTTTTTTTTTTTTT
>NW_019268517.1:10296023-10321979 GCF_002738365.1 Cucurbita moschata
TTTTTTTTTTTTTTTTTTTTTTTCTTTTGTTTTGGGTCTTCGATTTTCCGTACGAATGTTGACAATTCCACACGCAGTGGCAGGCGGCAAGCGGCAAGAGGTGCGACTGCACGGCGTTGCATGGACTTAGCCGTCTATAGTACGAAAGGGATAATAATTTAGTCTAAACTTTAGTCAAAACTACTTTATCGATAGGGAGGAAGCTCGTAATGATCTTTGAGAAGATCACAAGTCTTGGTAAGAGAGAAGATTAATAGGGCACTCAGAGACTCGTAATGATATTTGAGAAGATCACAAGTCCTGATGGGAGGGAAGATTAATAGGGCACTCAGAGACTCGTAATGATATTTGAGAAGATCATAAGTCCTGATAGGAGGGAAGATTAATAGGACACTCGTAATGATATTTGAGAATCATCTTGTATAGGGCACAGACTTGTAATGATATTTGAGAAGATCACAAGATGCTTATAACAAGGGGGGAGATCACAAGCTATTGATAGGAGGGATTATCTACACGGCAAGGCTCGAAATGATCTTTGAGAAAATCAAAAGTTGTTGATAGGAGGAGGGATTCATAGGGCGCTCGAGGGCTCGTAATAATCTTTGAGAAGATCACAAGGTGTTGATGGGGGGATCCATAGCGCACCCGCCCCCCTCTTCAAGCATGTCCTCGACAACCTGGTGGCTAGGATTTCTAGCCTATTTAGACCGTGTAAAGAGAGAAGACCGCTTGACTTTTAACTGCAAATAAACCTAAATAATTTATTAATTTATCTAAGTACACAATTTCATTAAATTTCATTAAATCTGAGCAATAATTTCCACCAAAATTCATGAACTAAGATGAACTAAGAGTGGTTCTTAACCCAGAAAGTTATAAACACAGACAGTTACTTATGATCTTGTATATTAATCGAGCTTGAATTTTCACTAAACTAGACCCAAACTTAACTCATTGGAGTGAATGAGTGAAAATAGAAACCACGTTTTACGCGGCAAATTTCATATTTTCTTTCCCTAATTGTTCAATTAAGTTTAAAAGTTTCTATACATAGTTCATATGCGATTCATGTAAAACGTACAAAATCTTTCCTAAAACAAATTTCATATAACATTCAAATACAATACAACACCACAAGAGAAATATATCTACCATTCAGATTCTCACACATTTGGCCATGGAAATAGATACAAGGATTGTATGGTCAAATTTTACAGGTTAATTTACCAAGGCCGAGGTAGTAACCTAGATAAAGGTGAAAGTCGGAGGCAGTAAAACAAAAATCTAACCTATTCTCGTTTGTCCTCCTCAGTATCTTCCCCTAGGCGTAATTACCAGTCCCTTCCTTTCTTTCCTTTCCAGTTTAGAAGCCATATCTCCTCCACTGGTTAAACAAATGCCTTCCTCTTCCAACTCTTCACCTGTCTCCTCTGAATATGCATACCTGCAAGCAATATCAATGCTAACACTTCAACAGCTACTTACATAGTAAAAAAAAAAAAACATGATTGTATGAAATTATTGCCAAGTACACAAACCTTTTTAAAATAATTGTGTACTTATTGTATGAAATTATGTGTGAAATGTATAAAAGAGACTAAAGATGTAACAGCTCAAGCTCACCGCTAGCAGATATTGTCCTCTTTGGACTTTCCCTTTCGGGATTTCCCTTAAGACTTTAAAACGCGTCTGCTAGGGAAAGATTTTCACACCCTTTAAAGGGTGTTTTGTTCTCCTCCCAACCAACGTGGGATACCACAATCTACCCCTTCAGGGCCCAGCGTCCTCGCTGGCATTCGTTCCCTTCTCCAATCGATGTGGGATCCTCACCAAATCCATCCCCTTCGGGGCCAGCGTTCTTATTGGAACACTGCCTCGTGTCTACCCCCTTCAGGGAACAACCTCCTAGCTGGCACATCGCCTGGTGTCTGGCTCTGATACCATTTGTAACAGCTCAAGCCCACCGCTAGTAGATATTGTCCTCTTTGGGCTTTCCTTTTCGGGCTTCCCCTCAAAGCTTTAAAACGCGTCCGCTAGGGAAAGGTTTTCACACTCTTATAAAGGGTGTTTTGTTTTCCTCCCAACCAATGTGGGATATCACAAAAGAATACTAAAAAAAAGACTAACCGGTGTTAATGGTAAAATAATTGTAATTATAGGAACCAAGTGGGTACCAAATTGAGCTCCCATGTTTTCTCTCAATCTTCCTCCCTTTGACAGAAAATTCCAGAATTTCTTGCTTTCAAGATCCACTATCGGATGCTTTTGACTCTTAGCCAAATAGTGAAAGCCCTCGAGTTTAAAGCAAATATTCGGATTAGGCTACCAATTTTGTTTATACAGGCAGTGTTCTTCTAGAAACATGCTTTTTTCACGTCCACCAAGAAAAAGGAAAGGTAAACTTTTCCTAGTGGGTGAACTGAAAAGGTTATTCCAATAAAAAAAAAACATGAGCATACATAAATAAATAAACGTATTCCGGGTCATTATCCAGAAAGATTTGCACCTTGTGGGGTTACTTGATGGAGCCCAGAGTATACAGATCACGGCCAGGAGACAAAATGACAGGAAAGTCCAGAAAGCTGGAATAACCCAAGCGATGTTCCAAAGCTCACTTAATGGATCAGTTGCATTGAAGTATAGCTAAGTCAAAAACAAGAGAAAAAAAATGAGTCAATACTTAGCTCATGGTTTTTTATTCGTTAACAAACCACGTGCTTTTAGAGGAGTAGCAAATCTAAGTATTCAACAAGATTAGTGAAAGGATGGTATGGCCGTAAGGGAGACTCAATAATCCAAAAACCAGAAATGTCTTGTGCACCATATGGAAGAATTCGTTATGATTAATTAAATCCACAAAACATTACCTCGAAGCCGATCCAAGTTATAGAAAGTAGGACGGATACAACAAGAGAATTGGTAAATTTTCTATATAACTCCAGCTTTGCCATGTTTCTCTTTATCTGCATCATTAGAAACAGTAAGAATGGGTTAATTAAAAAAGGTTTTGCATCTGACAGATAAGAAATCTCAAGCAACCCTTCAGCCATTCCCAGCAACCAAATCCATAATTTGTTTGGAGGCAGGTCTATCGGTTATATACACAGTATTCCACCACAGAGATTCAATCAATTCACTCAGGGAATACATGGTTATACTTGATTGTTAAAATAAAAGACTTAATGCAGAAACCCCACAAATGAAATCATGGTCGCGGGGATGCATAAAATAGTTAATAACTTAAGCCTGCATACCTGAAGTTTTTCTAATGTTCGCGACAGAGATGAGAAGATCCAGATAATAAAGCAGGAATCCAAGAAAGCAACAGGTAGAACCAGAAACAGCCTTGCTTTTCCATAGAAATCATTGATATTACTTAAATGTTCCACAAGCTCAAGTGCCTCTGATGCAACAAAATATACGAAACCAAGAAAAAGCACTTTTGAAGTGATGGCACCAAGGGTAGGCCTCACCACTCCAAATCCCATCGAAACAACCAAAAGAAGGAGACGAGACAATGTCTTCTTCACAGATGTAAAGGTTGCTGCCCATATAGTAATTCCCATTGGCCTGCTTCCAGTTGAATTAAAGTTGGCATACTCAAAGTACCATACACCCATTTCACACATTCCAAGAGCAATAACCGTTGTAATGTGGTAATGTAACTGTATAACATCCTTCCAATACTTAACAAACCATAGAAACCAGATTAGGCCAAGCAAAAGATATGCTAAAGACATGAATTCGTAAAATTTCAGCAGAGGAGCCATCTTCCCTGGTAAATAGCCATCCGGATTTCTCCACACTGTCCTTCCCTCGATTATTGTGCCTTTGAGTTGTGGATCACAAAACATAAAATACAGGTAGTACATTCCAGTACTATTGATTTCAATAGTTTGAGGTGGAATGACAGCAGTTTCATCTTTCCCAACAAAGAATGTCTTGATGCGTTTAGGCCAGCCGGGGTTGTTATGATTTTCATTGATAATAACCTCACCTGACTTGCAATGTCCAGCATCGTGAAGACTGCGTGTGCAGCATACCATATCTGACTTGAGGAAGGAGCCTCCAATTCGCTCCCTATCTTTGACCTCAAAGATGATGGCCTCCACCAATCCAGTAAATTGCTGCATTTCATTCGTATGACTAGCTGATTCCTTCGTCCTCACGAAAGTAACAGTTTCAAACCTAACATTTCAAATTTAAGGCTTAAATCCTACATATACAATGGCAATATCTTGAACAGACTAATAAGAAGCAAGAAAATCCCAATCTATTCCTCGCAGATAAATAATTTTTTCTTCTAATCGTTACAAAATATTCATCAGCAGAACTAGTTGATTGATAGCACTATAAAAGCAGGTCTTTCATGTTTCGTTTCTCAATACAGATGAAAAGAAGAACGAAACTGTTATAGGTAAAGAAAACAGCATAGTGACGATTAAGAGAACAATAAAACTGTTGCCACTCACTAATTAATGAGTAAATAAGTAGAAAACCTAGCAAAATGACGCAAATGTTCGGTTAATCGAATGCATAAGAGATAGAAAATCGTCATCAAATTTGTGGAGAGACGAATGATTACCTGATGAAGGACTTGCCTTTGAGAGATTTGTCAGTGGAATTTGGAGAAGAAGAACCATGTACCTTCGAAGCGAGAAGAGCTTCGCTGCCGCCATGGAAGAAGAAACCATTTGACTTGGGGATGAAAACTTCGCTTCGATACTCGTGAATTGAAGCATCAACCTCCATGAATTTGTCGCACAAGAACATCAATCCAACGAAAAAACTGATCATCCATGCATTTCCAATCCCGATCGCCTTGCGATTCCTTTCCGTTCGCGCCATTTATCATTGGGCAAACGTAGTGCGCTGATCGACAGTAAATTAAGCAGACAAGAAAATCACACAGAATCCTTCGCAGTGCCAAACGGCGTCGTTTGAGTTTGAAAAATAATAACACAATTTTATTTTTAGAAAAGTTTTAATTAAATTTTAATATTTCTTAATTGTACCATCTTTATTAAAAATATATATAAACTAAAATTAATTTTTCCTAAGTTAATAAGTTGCAAACTTTTTATAAATTTTGAACCCAAAAATTAAAATTTTCAAAATTATGTAATTTTGATACAAATGCTCCCACGCTCATTTGTATTGAATTTGCACTCGAGCACGTTCCATAATTTTTATCATTTGATCATCCAAATGTAACTGTAGTTTTGTCTCGAGGGCTTTGCAGCTTGTTGAATGCAACAGTTTTATTTTCAAATGCAAACGGGTCTATACAGATTTAAAAAAATTTATCGAATTTAAAATCATAACCTCTAAAATCTCGTTCGTAATATTTGAATTGAGATATTTTTTTAATTCTGGGTCTGACTCTTCAAACTTAAATTTTGTCGGATTATAACCTAAGATTTCAACTTGATCCAATTTGATCAAATTAAATTTTATTATTTGCTCGGACCACAATAAAGACATGGCCTTAAAATTTAGGGTATGTCGACATAATAATTAGTATCAAATTTAATAGGCGGTGATCTTATCGTTAATAGTAATAATTTGGATTAAAATTTAAATATTTTTCTATAATAAAACAAATACAATTTTTAAAGCACAAAATGTGATCGAAATAAAGTTTAATGTTTTTTTCTTTTTTTTTTTTGGTTAAATAATGCGCACATGTATTCGTTTCACACTCTCAACCTTTGACCTGTATTTTGTCGTATCCATAAAACTGATCCAAATCCAACGGCTGTGATTAAATCTTATGATCATGACGCTATTTACATCACTACAACAATTGACAGCGGTCTCGAAAGGGAAAAAAAACACTTTCTGCAGATTAATAATTATAAACTAGAGATTTACCCAAAGCTAGAACATCTAAAATCAAATCACACCGGCGGGACCGGAAGCCGGCGGCGGAGATCGGAGGTGTTGAATTTCAAAAGTGAAATTGTAAGACATCGTCCTCAAAGTCGCCGATGGAACCGGACATCATAACCTCGGAGAAGTCGTCGGGTGAAGGGCCGGCACTCATGTAATCGGACGGCGAGCATACCTCCTCCGCCGCCGTTCCTCCCATTACAACTTCCGTTTTGACTACGCGAGCCATGGCATCGGCATCGGTGTCTGCAGGCAAGAAGAACTGGTTCCTTTCGTGGTCGTGTACGGCGGCCGGGGCGGCGGCGGTGGGACTGTCGAAACTGAGGAGGACGCCACCGGAATCGTCGAAATTTGAGGAACCCAGTACGATGTCGGAAGTGTTGAGGAAATTGGTGCAGGTGTGATGGCCGTAATAAGTTGTACGGAACTTGGGTGGATGCTCTTCCACTCGCTGGACTTGCTTCGAGGCTTGGCAGCCCTGGTCGAATTTATGCGTACATCGGTAGTAATTCCTCGGGAATTTCGCGTTTTGAATCGACTTCTGCCCGTACTTCCGCCACGCATGCCCGTCGTCCACCAGGCTGCTGCTGTCTCTCGCCCAACTATGGGAATTCCTCCTGCAAATCATCCATACTCTGAGTTAAATTAAGTTTCAATCAGTTCACTGCTAGCAAATATTGTATTTCTTGTTTTATTTTTTTTTGGACTTTCTCTCAAGCAATTGTCCCGTATCTGGGTCTGATACCATCTATAATCGTTTAAGTTCACCGCTAACAGATATTGTCCTCCGTTTTTAGTTTCAGGCTTCCCCTCAATGATTTTGAAACGGGTAGGTTTTTATCTTTCGTTCTCCCCTCCAACCGATTTGGATCTCACAATCCACCTATTCTAGAGCTCAAAATCTTATCTCACACTCGTTCCCATCTCTAATCCAACCCAACTCCGCCTCCTTGCTGGAACATCGCCTGGTTTTTGGCTTTAATACCATTGGTAACCGATAACAAATATTGTCTTCTTTTGAATTTTGAGAATTTTCCCTCAAAATTTTTAAAACACGTCTGCTACAGATATGTTTTGTTCTACTCTCCATGGAACCGAGTGGATCTAGAATAGATCAATTAAATTAGATTAAGATAAATTAAAACTAACCTTCTCTTATAGCAGCCCCTCCGATCATTGGGGGTGGAGCTCCGGCAGCTGTCTTCAGATTCCTCAGGCGGAGAATTATCCACAATAGACCCATTAATGTCGTCGGCGTCGGAGGAGCGGTTCAAGACGGAGATAGTTTTGGAGAAAGAGGATAAGATTTTAGCGACCAGATCATCGGAGACTGTTCCGCCGCAGCTGGAACCACTCCGTAGATGGGCTTGAAGTTGTCGGGCGAATTCATGGCCACGAAGCAATTGATCGGCGACTTTTTTCCGATCAAACGGCGTGGATTCAACCCAAGAACAATCCATATTATCCGATCTCTCGGTTGGAAATGACAAGGGCAGCCTCTCTGCTTTTATATTCATCCGTTCCACTGCAAACGCAAGGAAGATATTAGGAAATTACTCAATTTCCACACAAAAAGGAAATGTAAAACCCACGCGCATTCACCTTTGTTTGGTGTAGACGCGAGTCATCGAGGGCTTTCATTGGAGGAAAATACCAACGCGCGCGTGGACTAAATAATGCTGATCATAACTGAGGTAAGGCTGGTGAGGTCAGGGCAGCATCGTCACCCTCCACTTGCCTTTAATTTAATTCTTGTCTACCATTTTTATTTTTTTTGCTTTAAGTCGAAATTACGATAATACCCTCCCATCAGTTTACTTTTTTTTCCTTTCTAAAGGACAAGACTAACTACAGAGGGACAAAACCGTCTTTCTCCCATCTTGTCCAGCGCCAACGTTGTATTTTCGGAATTCGCACCAATAACCACTTGTTTTTTCTTTTTTCCTATTACTGTTAAAATCAATTTTTAATTATTTAATTTTAAATTTAATAAATAGTTTATTTATTTAGTTTTATTAAATCTCTAATTGACACTAAAAAAATTATAAGCTATAAATTCTCGTAATTTAATTTTTTAAATAATGTTAAATTTTTAGTCTGATATTTTTTTAAAAAAATAGATATTTTCAATGAAACGACAAGAAATAAATAATTGGTATATTTAAATTATTAAAGAAAAAAAAAAGGAAATAAATAGCGAGCAGTTGGCATAAATAAATTTAAATAGGGAAGGGACAAAAATGTAATAAAGACAGTGTGAACGGATGGGATTGAAACTTGGAAGGCAAGGCTTTCACACGTGATGTGGAAAAATAAACCCAAGAAGGGGAAAAGCTTTTAATTTTTATTATAAAATAAAATTTTAAATTTGTGACTCGGATTGTAATATTCTATAGTTGGTGGGCTTCCCCTTTTGGGGGGCATCGTGTAATTATTTTATAAATCGTGATAGATACGTAAAAAAAAAAATATCATAGAAGGTCACCCGACATGAGATTAATCTAAGCTAAACGCGCTTAATTTTCAAGTTTTATAATCGAGTTACTGTCATATCTTCAAAATCACTCTCATGCAAACGTGTTCTTGTCTTATTCACGTACCTCTCTTTTACTCGGACGTAACTCTTCTTACCCAGACAAAGGTTATTGGCTTTCAAATGTCATAGTCTAATAGCTCAGATAAATAACGGATAAACGACCCTCGACCCAATAAGAGAGTGAGTTGCTTCCTACTATACCGATTGATCTTCTGTGACGTTTCACTTGACCTCACACTAAAAACGAACATACATTGAGCTTATTTTGTCTTAGTCGGTGGGCTAAAATAACTCTGTTAGATGAACATGACTCTCCACAATAGTGTGATATTGTCCACTTTGAGCATAAGCTCTCGTTGTTTTGCTTTGGGCTTCCTCACAAGGTCTCACATTAATGGCGACAGTCTTCCTTGATTATAAACTCATGATCATTTCCTAAATTAGCCAACGTAGAATTTTCATCCACCAACAAACTCATCACGTACTTTAGATTAACGGGATACGTAACAAGTTGAAGCAGACAATATCTGCTAGTTGTGGGCTCGGACCGTTACACTATACCTATATATCCTAATTACGATAAAAAGGATAGACGCACACGAGAACTTATTTCATAGGGATACCACATCTTCTTGATTATCTAAACTTGATGTTATGCCGTGAACCTATACATAGTCCGTAAAACCTTAAACTATTGTTATAATACTCGATTTTTTAACAATATATATAATTTAAATTATTACTCTATTAGTAACAATAAATTTATTTTGAATTTTGTGATAAAAAAAAGTACAAAAATTTATGAAAACGACACCGTTTTTAATATTTTCATATTTTAACGAATAATGATTTAATGACAATTTTTGTTATAAATTAATAGTATAAAAACAATTATTCTATTTTGTTAAATTAAAATATGTATTGAAAAAATAATAATGGTACAAAATTTATAAATTTAATATTTTATAATTTATAAATATATTATCCCACAGAACTTAAATCGGGATTTTAATTTATAAATGGAAAAATCTTAATTTTTAAATTTATGCATTTAATTTATTTCCTATTATGACTGATTATATATATATATATATATATATATATATAAAGGCACGGTTGACAAAGTTTGTCTTAAAAGCGTATTAAGCCAAAACGCGAGCCGTGGAAGTACAAATTCGGTCGACTTTTTCCGATTCCGGCTCATCGTTCCGGCGGTCACGGCAAAGGCGACGAAGCGAGAAGAAGGGGAGAGCGAATCAAGAGGCCTCCCGTCGGCCATTTCTCTCAAATTTCTTCGTGAGTAGCGGTGCGTTACATGTTTGTTTGTTTCGTTGTCGCCTGGATTTCGAGATCGCTTAGGTTTTTAAGCGCATTTACTCTTTTTTACAATCCTACATTTGGTAATCTAACCGCTACGGAATCAATTGCAGTGCTTTGCATTCTCTATCTCGTTTGTCACTCTTATGTGGATTGGCGATTCTTTTTGGTAACAATGGCGGAACAGCTAAACTAATTTTTCTTCGTTTTTTTTATTGTTTTCAGTAAGCTTCTGTTTGTTTGTTTTCCTTGGATTTTGGTTTTGTGGTTGATCTAGGATGCCGCATGATTATGTGCTTGGAGAAGCTATTCATTTCGGTTTCGAGATCACTTTGGCGGTTCATTTTTTCGTTTTCGTTTTTGCTTTTGTTTTTTGTTTTTTGTTTTTCAAACTCAATTACTCTCCTTGTTCCTACATTTTGGTTATCATACTGCTGCGGAAGGTTTTTTAAAAATTTTAGTTTATTTCTATAATTCGTTTACTTTTTTTGTTCATATATTTTGATTGTCAAACAGTAGTGCTTTAATTTCTCTCTCCAGTCGTCCGTTCTTGTGAGGATTGAAGGTTCTTGTTGGTAATAATGCCAGGATAATTATATAAACGTTCGCTACTTTTTACTGCCTTTTTGTTCTCAGGTAAAGTGAAGAGTCTAAATTATTATCCTTCTCCCCTTTCTGGGATTTCTTGCATCTGTCGGATTTTAGTTTAAACGGGGAATGGAAAATGAAAAGAAGAAGAGAAAAAACAAGAAAAAGAAAAACAAGCAGATTAGAACCTCAGAAGATGACACAATTGCTTCAGAATCGACTTCTGTGGACGATACTCACACAACAAATGGACAGAATGATCAAAATCCAATTTCTGGTACAGTAGATCCTTCGTATCAGCAGAGCAGGGGAACAAAAGATGTAAGTTTGTCTTTGAATTCTATAATGATTTGTTACCGATCTTTATTATTAGGTGGTTTGATTCATCGCAGAGCTGCTGGATGTTGTAAATGATGACATGAACATGTGTAGCCCCTTCTATTTGTTCATTTGTCTTATTTTATAAACATGAATGAATCAGCTCCATCATTGAATCTCATGCATACCATCTTACCAAAGACCAGAAAGCAATGCCGAAAAAACTGATGCTCTTCTCTCTGTCATAGCCACAGTCCTTGTAGAGCACCATAAATAAAATACAAAATCCATGTTATCTAAATTCACTATCAATATTAGAACAACACTTAATATGATTTTTGTAGGCCGTTTCTGAAGAGACAAACGAGCATTTGAGGAAGGAAAGCCTTTTGCTTGCACATGACAAGGTGATGTCATCATTGAACAAATTACACTGGTGACAGTATGGTGCTTACTTTCCCCTACTAATGCATTTTTTATTTCTTTGCAGGCTAAGCTGGAGGATACAATTAAACGCTTACATGAGGAAAACAACGTACATATGCAAAAATTGGTAATCCATTTTTGCAAACATTCAAGTAGCTGATCTATGTGCTTGTTTTTACCTTTCCTTTCAGAATTGTATGCACGTGTTTATCAAATAATTATTTATTGCAGGCTGACCTAGAGTTGAAGCTTGTAGAATTTGAGGGGGAAAAGCACTCATGGCTTCGAAAAGAGGTTTTTTCTTCTCAAACTATTTTTTTGCTATGCACCAATCTAATCGTTTTAATTAGCCATATTTATTTATTTTTTTAAAAGCAGGAGGCACATTAAAGTACAAATAACTTCAGAATTTTTTGTTATTGTGAAGCGCGTAGTATGAAAATAAAAAAATAAGAATATTTTGTATGGTAAACTGTAGTGTTAATAATAAAACCGAGAAAAATAAAAGAAACGAGAGCTTTTTAAGAGATTCTTAAAAGGCAGGCTTTTAGAGAACATTGCATATTTCGTGAACTAATATAAGAAAAGATTGAGACACGAGATGGCACCCTGAAGGTGTTTAGTGTCTAGATGCGCCTTTGCAATACAATCATCTTCCCCTACAACCTTCATTTTGCATTACAATTTCTTCTTCTTCTTCTTCTTCTTCTTCTTCTTCTTCTTCTTTTAATGCATCTGTTGGTTCCTAAAACCTAGTATTATCTCCTTAGAGATTGGGTTCAACTGTTTGCAATCTGCAGGAAACGTTAGTGGATAAAATTAGAAGGTTACAAGAGGACAAAACTGCTTTGGATTTAGAAGGGGTAATTTTTTCTAGGCTGCATAGTTCCTTCTCTTCCAAACCATTTCATCATTGCTATTTTTCAGCTTGTTTCCTCCTGAACGTGCACAATTCTATGTTCTATTAATTTCCCAGAAGTTATTGATGCGTCACTAAATTTCCTCATTTTGTATTATGAAGGCCAGGTTATTGCACACAATTGAGCAACTAGAGAGAGATAAAGCTTCATTGATTTTTAATGAGGTAATCGATATACTATTGATGCTTGATAGAGACATGCTGTGTGGTTACCACCTCTTTTACAAATATGGTTCTTAATTCTTTATGGTTGATGAGGAAAAGTTTGTGGACAGTTTTGAGCTTGATTATATATGTTGTTTTGGATACACGAAGGACTCACAGTATGCTGTCATTGAAAGGGGTCTATATTCCTATTGAGGTGGTTTGTCTTTCACAGAATTCAAGCACGGAGATGATTGTGGATAAGAACAAGGACATCTCTAGGTTACAGGCGCAGGTATACTGCTTCACTAACTCAAGTAATCCACAAATAAATTGCATGAACACGAGTTTTATCTCTTTCAGTTGCTTTCTAGTTGTGCAAATGGCCACCAACTTTGATGTCACCATAGTCATTGGAAGAACTAGTAACAAGATGAATAGGGTCGGGAGGATATTCGTGTTTTAAATGTATTGTCGTTCAAAACTACTTATTTACTTGCGTACACGTTCATTCATTTATGAGCTGCCGACATAGGACACTACTTTTTTGTTCTGATGAGGAATTGAAAACAAGGCCTGACAGGTTGTGGCGTTGGAAGAACAAAGGCGTGATCTGTTGCAAGAAAACAAACAACTGACGGAAAATGTTGCTGATTACCAGTCAAAAATCACGATCCTTGAGAGGAAAATCTCTTCCACTCACACTCACTCTTCAGATCGAGTCACAAAGGTTCACTTCTTATTCTCAGCTATTAAATAACATCGAGAATAAAATTTCTTAGAAGAAAGATCATTGCAAGGTGTTTTGAAACTAGCTGTAGACAATTCGCTTTTGGCAGATGACATATTGGTCTCCCTTTAAATGTTGGTTTATTTTTTTTTTACTTTTTATCTCCTGAATTATAGTGCAAGAATAAGTCTTTACTCCTTGTATTCCTCTTGCCAATACGTATGAGATGAGCAGGAGATGTTGAGTTCACAAGTGGATGCAGCTCGTATTCTGGTTGATAAATTGATTACAGAAAATGCAGAGCTTATTGGGAAGGTAATAGAATCAGCTATACGTCCACTTGCCTTCATTTTGGCAACGTTTTACTTCAGTTTGTTCTGGATTGACGTGTATTCAAAGAGATTCTAATTGCTGAACTCCTGATATCATGTTTTATGATAGAGTAATACTACATTAGATGCAGAGTAGCTGGTTAGATCATACAAAAGTTAATGAAATGATCGTCTTTGCTTTATTTTGAGGTTAACATCTCGCCCTGTGTATTCTTATTAGGTGAATGAGTTATATGTTGAGCTTCAAAGGGTTACAAAGGCTGAGGTAAATTCAGGCATGGAGCCTGACCAGATGGTTGAAGCTACTACCAACACTGCTACTTTCAACGAACCTGAACCTCCCTTGATTCATAATATGGTCACATCAAGTAAAAGTTTGGACGCATTAGAATCTGTTCCAATCCACAACCATAGCGTTGGCTATAATATTGTGGACATGGACAACGATTTGCTTCTGTCTCCAACCTCTTTAATACTGCCAATGGAGGAGGGAGAAATCGAACAAATTCCACCTCAAGAAAATGAAGATAGGAACAGGAACCGAGAACTGTCGGGTGCAGAGAGCGACGAGGAGGATGTGCTTCTTTCAGATGCCCCTTTGATTGGGGCTCCTTATCGGTTGATATCATTTATGGCTAAATATGTAAGCGGTGCTGACTTGGTTGGCAAAAGCTGAGTTATCATTCTTTTACACGAGAGACTAATCATGAAAGCTGCCCCCCACAGGTATAGAATCAAAAGCTTAAGATGATAAGCGACTTTTTCGTAACCATATCACATCCGGGATATGATGAAATAGGACTACCATTGAGTTTTTTATGGGCATTCTTTCAAATACCCTTATATCAGACTACCATTGAGTTTTTTATGGGCATTCTTTCAAATACCCTTATATCAGACTACCATTGAGTTTTTTATGGGCATTCTTTCAAATACCCTTATATCGCCCGTTTCAAAACCCACCGTTTCATGATCTTTATACTTTTGAGACTTCATTTTCACATGTTTTGAGCTAATTAATGAAATCCTGTCTTACATCGGATGAATGTTAGAATAACACTAACACATCATTTTGATGGTTGTATTTTATGTTTGATTCTATTTTAATCTTTGTACGTCTAATTTTAGTTTAGTTTGTGTACTTTCAATAAATTTTAATATTGATTTCTATTGTTAGTTTGAAGTTAATTTTTCATTGAAATCGGTTAATAATTATAATAATTTTCAGGTAGGAAAGGCACAATATGTTCATATTTCTAAAATGTATGGGGAAAGACAAATATGGACTGATTTTTTCTCCCGAAAAGTTAACAACAAACTAACAATTGGGATGGATTTGAAGCTTTATTGAGATTCCAAGGACTATAATTGGACAAATGTGTCCATCCCCTTGCTTCTATCTCTGTTCAGTTAAATGGAATATATATATGTGTGTGTATATATATATATTGTGGATGATTATTCTACGAATCTACGCAGTATCTCAAGCATTGAAACAAGGCGACATGGGAGTAGTATCTCAGGCATTGAAACAAGGCAACATGGGAGAATCGTGCGCTTGAAAAACCGCCCCCAAAAATTACACAATTGGCACACAAACAATGATGGGTCGTTTTTAGACGCAATGCTAAAAATGCAAAAATTCATGAGATGTCACAGTCATACTTGTCTAAGGTGTGAGCCTGTGACTGTATATCAGATGTCCCGAACATATTATCCATGGCCACATATGTGTTCCAAACTCCATTTACTTACTTTCGTGTTAGGCTGTTGTGTCGATACAAGGGTGTATGACTGGTTGCCAAAATCATGTCTATACTCGCCAAAGCTAAAATGTCCCAAAATGTATCAGGGATGTGACTAGTTGTCAATTTTTACTACCTGATTTATATGCTATCAAAGCTGTGGGCGTTGTCTATTCGCTCTTAGCTTATAACATTGATTTCTTTCAAACTGCATTCCATTTTCTAATATTTCTCTCAAACATGATCCAAGACTCCTCGGGCATATGCCAATATTATCCGTGTAGTCCAAATTTCACATAGCTGACTTGTTAGCTGGGTTAAAACAAGTGTCGCACAATCGCTATCCCTCCGCCGCAAGAGTGCGATTGTGACATGAGACACCCAATGGAATTCTAAGTCCCCAAAGGCCGTAAGCAATAGCATTAATCTAGGACAAACTCCCAAGAAAAAGAACCTTTCCATTTTCCTACTAACGTTTTTCTCTTTAATCAAAATCCATCCATGTAACCTTTACTTTCTGTTGTTCTTATCCGTACTGTGAACAAGAAAGAATCAGCTATTTGAAAAACCTTACCCGGGTTGCTATTTGAAGAACCTTACCCGGGTTAGAGTGCCTGTAACGAAGCAGCCACTCCCAACTCAAGAAATTATTTGTAATAAACATACAATCTTAACAAATATTACCTGCCTATTCCTATTGCTCGTCTCTAATAAAATATTAGACACTTTTCAGAAGTCACTAACACAAGAATAAATTCAATAATTATATTCAGTTTATAAGACAGAACGACCTCACCAGATGGGAACCTCTCCCAAGCAAAACTACATAATCTTCACTCACTAAGCCCTTCTCTTTTCTCTCTCAGTAGAAAATGAGGAAACAAAAAAGACATTTCTTAACATTCTGTTGTTTATAAATAAATAATAAATAAACTCAAAAATGAATATTGACCATCAATTTTTGTAGTTATGCTAGTTACTGAATCCTAACCTGTTGGCAGGCATTTCAGTGATCGATTTGCATAATAGAGAGGAAAAACGTCTCGGCCAGTAATGCGAGCTCTCAGCCACCGGTTTTAGCTCGCTTCATCCCACTCGAGTTGAAAGGTGAAACACTACCACCACTCGGACCAGGACTTTCCTCTCTGAAATTTGAATTCAGCATTGCTAATTCGCGCAGTTGTTGTCTTTTGATATAATCATTCGGCTCGTCCTGTAAACACAACGGACGACCATTTAGATTTGTATGTAAAAAACCACTACTCCTAAACACATGGATTGCAAGAATCATTTCTTTCTTTTCTGTTCTTCTTGGACTGCAGATGTCAACCATGATCACCCCAAGGACATGTTTAATAGCATCTCATGAACAAAAACACATGCAATGACAAATAATTCATCTATTGGACCCATCTCTATCATAAACTCAAATTAAACTTGATAAGAACTAGGTTGGAAAGTAAACAGTACCACAGGTTTGAGTAGTTCTTCTATAATTTCTTGTGCCTGTCTCAACCTGATATCGATGATATTGGCTGGTAAGTCAGCCTCGATGAGGACATGCAGCGGTTCGTTCAGATGTTCATAGCCAAGTCTCCCTCGGAGTTTCTCTTCCTTCAGAGTTTAAAACAGTCATAGATAAAGAAATAAATAACCAGAGAACTCAATATTAAACATTAGTAGATACTACCATCAAACACAATAAGAAACATCCATTGGTAAAAGCTTCACTTAAAGAGCAATTTCACCTAAAATACCTTTTCTGGATCTTTAATTGACCCCTTTCCTCTTATATACACACGACACCCGGTAGTAGCTTCTACCCTTTTTAGAGAATTGCCTCTAGGTCCGAGAAGCCGCCCAACAAAATTGAACTGACGTCCAAGAAACAAAACAACCAAAAGTTTTATAAATCCAGATCTAATGATAAGATTAGAAAAAAAAACGTACAATAATACTTCTTTATATAGAAATTACATTCGGATACGTCTCCACTGGTATTTCCAACCGCAAAATTTTCTTTACAGTAAATGAACTCGGGCTTGCAGGAGCACCTTGCCAGTCCATTGTCGTTCCAGGATTTCCACTTAATCTGGGCTGTGAAAAGAAAAAACAAGTGGTATTGGTGGTCAAAGTTGATTTTACAAAAAAAGCTAGTGTACAAGGCCTAATAATTTCACAAATTTGGGTTGTATGCATCTTATATAACACTAGGAAAAATTCTAGAAAGCCTGCAAGTCAAGATAAATGTAGAAGACAAGATGGAAGTTTCTACTACCTTCCCAAGAACCCAGGAAAACAATCCCATATTAAGAACAAACAATTGTTTCTTACTTGCATGAGAGATAGATGATTAGCATACAGCATATAAATGACAAGAACTAAAAAAGATGTAAGTTCCTCCATTCCACATCACTTTGAAGCCTGTTGCAGTTTGCAGTAATACTATTGATTAGTTCATTGTGCTGGTATACATTCTTTCAAGTTGCACGAGCAACGATAACTTGGGGGCTTTAACTTAAAAAATAAATGTCTCGTTTGATAACCATTTGATCTTTGGTTTTAGAAAATTGTGCTCGTTTTCTCATCAATTTTCTACAATGAATTTTATCTTTTTTAAGAATACATTTGAATTCTTTCCAAATTTCAAAAACAAAAACTAGTTTTTAAAAACTAATCTTTTTTAATTTTCAAAACTTTTGGTCTTTTAAAACATGGATAAAAAGTAGATAACAAAACAAGAAAACATTGGTGGGAAGTATTTATAGGCTTAATTTTAAAAAACCAAACGATTATCAAAAGTGACCCTAAATGAAAACTATCTACCATATATGCATGGTTTCATGATGACTATTACACTTTTATTTAAGCAACTTGATCATAGAGAACTACCCTGCATAGTAAACAGTCAAATTAGCTCCAGAGTTTCTCAGTATACAGCCTCGAGAGGACTAGTCGAGAAGACATAGAAGTAAACTCGACCAATTCACATACAAGTTCATTCCTACTTTATCTAGCAGTAACAGCCACTTCAGCGTACAACTTGGCGAAATAGAGTGACAATTAAAAAAAAACAAAAATCATATAATTGTAGAAAGTTCACAGAACATGAGTTTTCTTAGGCAACCATCTAATAAATTAGGAATCAAAATTTTGTTAGAACTTCAAAATGTCAAAAGCCAATTTGAGCATTACATGGCGGTTGGTAGCTTTTAAGTTGGATAAGTTTCAACCAAACATGCACCACCAGAATTCCAATGAGTGATCTGTTCAAATGAATCTTACGAACTCACTATTGGTCTGAACAAACTTACCTCCTGAGGGAGTCCATTCCAGCTGCCAAAACCTGTGCCAGAAATGTTTGACATGAGGTTTGAAGAAGCCATTGGACTAGGGCTTCTATGTCGTAATCTGTCGAAGTCACTAAAACCCTGGTTGGACATCATTCCAGAAACTCGCAAAATCTCTGCACATAAAGTAACTTGTCATAAAAAAATCACAATAACCTTTGCTTGAACATCATTCCAGAAACCTGCAAAATTTCTACACATAAAGAAACTTATCATATGAAAAAAAAAAAAAAAGATCCACAGTTCTGAAGTTTAGAACGTGCAAAAAGTACGACATGGATTAGCAGAGTCAAATATAGATACCAGGTTAGTTCTTCATCAATTGAGCAAGAATTTGATTTTTATTACTGTCTAGGTAGGCTTCTCAATAATTATTTAGGTTCTTATTTAAGATAGTTGAATGCTTCAGAGGTCTGAAGCATTGGCCAGCAAAACATGTCTCATATTTCATTAATATTTCTGCCTTTTACTTATCATGGGTAATAGGGGGTGAATATTCCATTAATATTTCTCCAGATCTTAATGCACGTCTTGAAATTTCTTATTCCTTGGTGAAAATTTTGTATAAACTGATTGTGTTACATGTGATTGTGGATGAATTAATTGATAGGCGTTGATTCTTATTGGTTTTTTTGAAATGCAATGGACTATTAGGATGGTTTTTTTAAATGAATTAATTGACATGTGATTAGGATTTTTTGAAAACGCTTAGTGAGAGATTTCCATACTCTTGTAAAGAATGTTTCGTTCCCCTCTCCAACCGATCCACAATCCACTCCCCTCCGGTGCTGAGGGTCCTCGGTAGCACTCGTTCATCTCTCCCATCGATGTGGGATCTCATAATTCACTCCCCTTCGGGGCCAGCATCTTTCTCGCAGATCGGACATTAGTTGGAGAGAGAAACGAAGCACTCTTTATAAGGGCGTGACAAGCTTTATAACGAAGCTGTTTTGTGGCAAGCTAGTTTCTTGGTGAATATTTTATCAAAAAGGAATAGGATATTTCTTGGGATGGAAGGAGACGGATAGATACTCAATCTGTCTTGAGATTGGAAATAAGATAGTAAGCACGAAATTACATTGGTTTATAGCATTTAAAAGGGCTATCATTCTCCTGCAAAACTAATACCCAAAATTCTGCCTACAAATGCTCAAGTCACTCTATATATAGCAATCAACTCAAACAAACTTCTCAAATAATAACAAACACACCACTTATAATATTCTCTGCTAATACTCCAACTGATCTAGATTTTGGTTCAATTTAATGTCTCGACCTTGTACTAACTTTTTTTTTTTTTTGCTGCTCAAGATCATGAAAAGTGAATTAGTGTCAATTAAACTCACTTGCATAAATGCTTTAGGAAAGAGATTTTGCCTGAAAACTTGCAAGTTTGTCACTAGAGTGAGTTCATGACCACTAACAACTTATATGTAAATGTAACAACATGAATTTTTAAAGCTGTTAAAGTATGTATTGCAAAAGCTACTCCAAGAACAGCTAACACTAAAGTAGAGTAATCACTGAAGAGTAGTTCAACATTTACAGTCAATAGCAAGAACAACAAGTACAACAAAATTGATGGAGCTGCCGATTCAGAGTACTCCAGAACAACCTTCAGAATCTCTAAATTCCATCAACACAAGAAGCATCTCATTCATATAGATTATAAAATAGAAATCTCAGATTAGATATACAAATGGCAAGAATCTCAATCTTATAGATTACGAAATCAAAAGGGGCGGTGAAGATTGGATGATGAAGGCGATCTAAGTAGATAGGCAAGAACAGTGGCAGCGAAGAGAAAATCACAGAAAACTCACCTTGATTCAAAAGGCGTTTACAAATAGGAAGGATTTGCATGAAGGGACCGAGTTTCTGATGCTCAGCCAACAGCTCCGACAAGTACTGACTGAGGGAGAAAAAGGCGGAGAGAGATCAGAAGACGAGGAAGAAGATGAAGTGATAGCATATGCTTGAAATTGAGATAGATAAGGTACCTGTCAGCATCGGCGGAGGTCCGAATCTGAGGAGAAGCTGCTCTTGCAGGGGAGAAGTTGGGATTATACAAACCTGACATTACTGGGAGCTTGCTTTTTGATGCAAGCTTGATTGAATTATTCGGAATCTGAAGAAATGAAGAAAGAGATTTGAGGAGTTCTTGATGCGGAAGAAAAAGGGAAGACAGAGGCACCAATAAAGGGGAGCTCAGCTCAGCTCTGGGGTCTGCAGTGAGTGAGAATTTGCAGAAAGGAAGGGATTTTTTTTATTTTTTATTTTTTAAATATATTTTAATTTTCTATTCACCGTTTGTGAGACAAAATTGTAAGAGACAAAAGTAAAGCGAAATAATTGGAAGAAATTAAAATAAAAAGACAGAAAAACAAATGGGACGGGAAGAGGGACATCTTGCTCAGGAAGATAAAACTATATTTTTTATTATTATTATTATTATTTTTCAATTAATTTCAATCTCGACACACCGTCTTGTGTCTACCCCTTTGGGAAACAGCCTCCTCGCTAGTACATCGTCCGGTGTCTGGCTTTGATATCATGTTAGTTGAACACGATTCTCCACAATGGTACGATATTGTCCACTTTCAACGTAAGCTCTCATGCCTTTGTTTCGAGATGAGAGCTTATGCTCAAAGTGGACAATATCATACTATTGTGGAAACTCGTGGTTCGACTAACAGTGACCACTTTTAAATGACAGATTTTGCATCGAGATGTCCACGAGGTGGAGGTGGAGATACAAAAGCCTTCTCTATTCTCATTTCTATCACCTATTTCATTCCTCGTTCCTATGAGATTCTTCATTTATTTTTATGAGATCACAGAGGGTATTCTTTACAAGAAATTGACTAGAATTAGGTTCCACTAAAAAATTTCCTCTTTCGTTATTTTTTTAAAAAATAATTAATTATTGTATATGTTTTATTTTTAAATTATTATTTACTGATAAAATTATTTTTGATATAATAATTGTCAAATATAATAAAAACACTACAACAATAGTGATTTGTTGTTATTATTATTATTATTAATAAATTAATAATTGAATCGACAATAATGCTCTCAAACGCGCAAATAACATGAATAAATTAGTCAAATTAGTACCAAAAAAACTAATTAAAATGTTAAACACATTAAAACCAATGTGGAAACTAACAAGTTAACGTAGGGGCAGAGGAAATTTTCGGTGGAACGGTGAAATACGCAGAGAAAGTACTCTGTTGGGCCGAGAGCTGAAAGCTAGGGGGAGTGAATGAGATGAAAGCTAGGGGAGTGAATGAGATTAGATACCCTAGAAGTCCTAGCCGTGAACGATGGATACTAGACGCTGTGCGTATCGACCCATGCAGCAGCTAACGCGTTAAGTGTCTCGTCCATTCGCAAGAATGAAACTCAAAGGAATTGACGGGAGCCCGGAGAATATTACATTTATCTAAAGAAAAAAACCTCTATACATTTTTATTATTTTATATTTAAATGGCAGCAGACATCAAAATCAAGGACAATCTTTCCTTTTGCTAAAAATTTGAAGGTTTTATTAGACACACGTGTTATGCATGCGTAAGTGAGAAATCACTTTTATAACAAACCCGATGGAGAAATGGGCCAGCCCAATATCAATTTCTTAAATTTCAATTTTCACCCCAAATCTCTCCCATATTCAATTTTCACCCCAAAAAAACCCTCTCATATTCAATTTCCCCCAATATTCTCTCATATTCAACCACCACGGTAGTCATTTATTCAAATTTTTAATTAAAAATAAAATATTAATACCTAAAACATTCAATTATTGAATTAAAATTTAAGTATTTTCAATATATATTTTAAAATTAATCAGAGAATTAATAATAAAAAATATAATTACGTCATTAAATAAATTCATAATATAATTCTTAAAATTGTTGTATTAAATCCAAATGCAACTTAAATATATTTAAAATTTTCGAGATCAAATTTATTATAACAATCCGACGAGTAAATAAGTTATTTCCCATTAAATTCGGGTAACTCGGGTAACTCAAATAAATTTAAATTTGTCGGACCATATCCTTTTAGTGATCGTCAATTCTAATCGAGAGAGCTGTGTAATTAAATTTGTGTAATTAAATTAATTATGAAATTAAGAGAGTTTAAAACTAATTAATTAGGAAAATCGAATACAATACAATAGAAATACATGGATGAAAGGAAAATACTGTGTGGTTGATGATTTTTGTATAGAAAAATCCAAAGCAAACAAAAACATTAAAATAAAATAAAAACAAATATTATAAAATAAAAAAAAGGAAAAAAAAAAGAACCCAAGGTTGGATTCGATCCATGGCATGGATGATGATGGATGAGAGAGGATGGATCATGTCCGGACAATAACACTGCGCATCATGTCCTTAAACTCAAAGAAATCGACCCGTCCATCTTTATTACGATCAACGGACAAGATCATCTTCTGAACGCTATCGATCTCATTCCCTTCCGACAACCTCAGCTTCCTCAGCACCACTTGCAGCTCCGCCGCGGAAATGTACCCATCGCCGTCCTCATCGAACACCCTAAACGCCTCCGTCAGATCCGACTCCTCCTGCGACATCCTCTTTTCTTCTTCATTCTGTTCATTCACCTCCCCGTCCTGTCCGCCGAAGTAGGCGTCGTTCAACGACTGGTGCAGCGCCGCGAAGTCTTCAAATCTCAGCCCCTCATTTCCCGGCTGGATGAAGGAGTTCACGGTGGAATCCAGCTCGGATTCCTCCGCGTCCAGGCCGAGCAGGGACAGAGCTTGCCCCAGCTCCTCGCTGGTGATCATGCCGTCGCCGTTCTTGTCGAACATGTCGAATATGCGACGGAGACGGAGGGAGTTCAGGCTAGGGCATCGGAGCTGGAACGAAGAAGAACTCGACGGTTTCTTCGACAGCCGTGGTCGGGAAACGTCTGATTCCGATGAGGCTTCGCCGTCCATTTCCAAACACTGCACCAAAATTGGCGTCTTCACATAATTTCATCGACCAATTATAAGGCCTTGCAATTTCCATTTCGGATTTCAGAAATTATATAAATATAATACTTTTCTTTTTTATTTTTAATTTTAGTAAATTCAATAAAATTAATTAATTAATTAATTATAAGGGATGATCCGTGCTCGGCGGACCTAGAGTCCTTGACCTCGCCCTTTTTTTTAAAAATTATAATTTAAAATTAAATATTTATGAGTGTGATGGAAATTATTAATAAATAATTAATCAAACTTTAATTCTCCACCATATTTATTCTATCAATAATTCAACCACTCATAAAAAAAAAAAGTCCAAATTTAGAGTAGGTATTAAATTTATTTATTTATTGAGAAAATAAAGAAAACTTGGATCTAAATATAAATATCTAAAAAAATATTATAATTTTAAATTATTTTTTTTATGATATAATTTTAGATTTTTTTCTTTAATTATTTTATTATTTTATATACGTTGGAGCTAGCACGTATTTTTTAATTTTAATTTAATTATTTTATTATTTAATAAAAAAATATATATTGCAGTTTTTTTATACATGTGTTTTCTCACTTGATTTTTTTTTTTTAATTTTCTGTTAAGCCGTTAATATTAAGTATTTTAACATAGTTAAATTTTCAATCGATTAATATATATATTTTTTCAATTTTGTTTTATAATTTTCTTTTTTTATAATTATGGGCTCATCTATGATTTAAATATTTCTAAAATATCTCTATGATAACGAACAAACTTATTATATGTATGAAATAGGAGGGTCTCTTTCAAGTAAAGTTTTTTAGGCTCGGGCTGGAAGAACCCCGCATCATTGCAACTCTAAATGGGAGCTCTGAGTGTAGGAGCGTCTGTTTCAGGCAAAGCTTGAGTGTAGGAGGGTGATAAGATAAGGAATCAATACAAGAGGAATAAGATTCGGATTACCTTGTTGATCGAATATCTCAAGGCAAGAACACTTGATTGAGATTCGAATCACTCCAGAAGCAAGATCGATCATGTCTAGCTTCAATGATTCTTGTTGATCAAATATCTCAAACACTTGTTTGAGATTCGAATCACTCCACAAGCAAGATTGATCATGTCAAGCTTGAATGATTCTACATGCAATCTAAACTACATAGAATTGCAAAGAAACTTAGCCATCGGCTAAAGAAAAGCACAAATGCTTCTTTTGATATATCTTCTAAGTCTTCCTTACAAATACAACAAACATGGCTTTGTATAGCCTCAAAATGAAAATTACAAAAGTTGTAACATTCACACTTTATGGCCATAATTAGCCATTATGTAAATGTAACCGAAATTAAATAAAAAGTCTTAAAATACAATAACTCTAAATTACTTTAAATGATTGTTGTAAATTTTGGGTGGGTTATAATTTAGAGTAATTTAGAGTAATTTAGAGTTATTGTATTTTAAGACTTTTTATTTAATTTCGGTTACATTTACATAATGGCTAATTATGGCCATAAAGTGTGAATGTTACAACTTTTGTAATTTTCATTTTGAGGCTATACAAAGCCATGTTTGTTGTATTTGTAAGGAAGACTTAGAAGATATATCAAAAGAAGCATTTGTGCTTTTCTTTAGCCGATGGCTAAGTTTCTTTGCAATTCTATGTAGTTTAGATTGCATGTAGAATCATTCAAGCTTGACATGATCAATCTTGCTTGTGGAGTGATTCGAATCTCAAACAAGTGTTTGAGATATTTGATCAACAAGAATCATTGAAGCTAGACATGATCGATCTTGCTTCTGGAGTGATTCGAATCTCAATCAAGTGTTCTTGCCTTGAGATATTCGATCAACAAGGTAATCCGAATCTTATTCCCCTTGTATTGATTCCTTATCTTATCAGAGGGTCCCTTTCGGGCAAAGTTCTTTAGGCTCGGGTTGAAAGAACCCTGCATCATTGTAACTCTAAATGTGGGAGCCTTGAGTGTAGGAGGGTCCGTTTCAGGCAAAGCTTGAGTGTAGGAGGGTCGCTTTCGGGCAAAGTTCTTTAGGCTCGGGTTGATAGAACCCCGCATCATTGTAACTCTAAATGGGAGCCCTGAGTGTAGGAGGGTCCCTTTCAAGCAAAGTTCTTTAGGCTCGGGTTGAAAGAACCCCGCATCATTGTAACTCTAAATGGGAGCCATGAGTGTAGGAGGGTTCGTTTCAGGCAAAGCTTGAGTGTAGGAGGGTCCCTTTCGGGCAAAGTTCTTTAGGCTCGGGTTGAAAGAACCCCGCATCATTGTAACTCTAAATGGGAGCCCTGAGTGTAGGAGGGTCCCTTTCAAGCAAAGTTTTTTAGGCTCGGGTTGGAAGAATCCCACATCATCGCAACTCTAAATGGGAGCCTTGAGTGTAGGAGGGTTCCTTTCAGACAAAGTTCTTTAGGTTCGAGTTGGAAGAACCCTGCATCATCGCAACTCTAAATAGGAGCTCGAGGGTAGGATCTAAGCTAAAGGAGCCTCACTGTGAATGGGAAGGTTGTAAAGATAAAAAAAGGGAGACAATGTAAAATAAATTTCAATATTATCGCGTTAAATAGGGTTATTTTGATAAGAATCTAATTTAAATAAAGTAATATATATCAATTTCATAAGAAAATAAACAAAAAAAAAAAAAAAAAAAAAAAAAAAAAAATTTTTTT
>NW_019268517.1:10322097-10330835 GCF_002738365.1 Cucurbita moschata
AAAAAAAAAAAAAAAAAAAAAAAAAAAAAAAAAAAAAAAAAAAACTTTTTTAGATTTAATAACTTAAAACTATAAGATGAAAAAACACTTGTTCGTTAAATTGTTAAATTTAAAATTATAGTATTTTTTGTTACCTAAAGAATTAATTTAATTTTGTAGGATATTAAAGAACAAAATTAAGTTCATTATATTTTAAAATTATAGAAAAACCAACGTAAAAGATGGAATTACAATAGAAACTAAGTAATGTGCATTATAGCATTTGTAACTCAGTTCAACGCTCGATTTTAGCTAACTCAAACGAAAATCAAAAGCTCCAAACGAAGGAAAGATCGAGGTGTTCTACAAATTCTACTTGGATATATATAAACTTTAATTAATCTGACTGTCTGTGTTCTAGTTTTATTAATTGCAGGGTTCCATGTATATACATCCCAGAGTCGAAGTCCGTGGCTATATACAAATCCCGGGATTGGATTTGGATCGGATCGGATCAAATCGAGTAATTGGGCTGTTTTCGGAAAGAAAAAGAGAAGAAAAAAACTCATGAACTACTGGTTCGGTTCATCATTTGGAGGGCTTAATGATTTGAAACGAGCATAGCAAGCTGGAGTCGACGGTCATGAAAGCGCCGGCGTTATCGAACTCCCCGCAATAATTCGGCGCCGAAAATATCGTTACCAATTGCCTGTCTGCAAAAAACTCATACCCATCCTCAACCACCTGCGCGAAATCAGTTAGCAATTCGAAAATTAGGGTTTCAATGAAGACGAAATCAAAGCAAAGAGGGACCTGATGAGCGCGGCAAATTAGGTCGAGATCGTGTTTCTTCAAGAAATCGGTGACCTTATCGGCGCCGAACGTGAAGGAAACTCCCCGGTCATTCTCGCCCCAGCCTCTGATTTCTCGGTCGGGATCCGCCCATAGAAGATCGCAGAGAAGCCCCTGGTCCGGCACGTCGATAGGTCTCTCTATATCTCCCACCTCCTCTAAGCTCTGCATTTCCGGGGAAAGTCCGCCGTGCATACAGAGGATCTTGTCGTCTATCACCGCCGCTACCGGCAAGCAATTGAAGCAATCTGTGAAGATTTTCCATAGCCGGACGCTGAATCGCCGTTTGCATTCGTCGTAAAATCCGTAGATCCGGTTGATCGAAGCGCATTCGTGGTTGCCTCGGAGCAGGAAAAATTTGTCCGGGAATTTGATTTTGTACGCGAAGAGAAGGGTTATGGTTTCGATGCTCTGTTTTCCTCTGTCCACATAGTCTCCGAGGAACAGGTAGCTGGCCTCCGGTGGAAACCCGCCCATCTCAAACAGCCGGAGAAGATCCGGATATTGCCCATGGATATCACCTGCGAGCAAAAACAATAGCAAAATTCAAATGAAGTCATAGATTCATGAGGAGGAAGTGGGTGTTATACCACAAACGTTGATCGGAGCTCCCAATTGTAAGAGGTTGGGCTGGCTGAGGAAGACTTGCTTGACGGTGGTGCAGAGCTGCCGGATTTCTGGTTCGATTAGCTGAATCTTCTTGCCTTTGTTCTTCCTTCCTTCCATTAGCCTGTCTATGAGGCCTTCCAGTCCTTCCATTTCCGCCGCCGCGTATCTTCTTCCACTCGACAATGGCTTCGTTACAGAGCAAGCAGGTGCAGGGTGGATTCCGGCCAGTTTCAGTTTTGGGTGTTCATCATGATCATAGATTAAGAAAAGAATTAAAGCCGTGGCGTTTGTTAACCAACGATCACTAACCTCCCTTCCCGGAATATTAGGGGTCCTATCGCCCTTTACACCGCAATTCACATAACTAGACGGGAGGGATGTGAATTAGAGAAGGAATTACTATGGCTTCCTTTGGTAGGTTCTTGTTCTTTCACACTTCCATGTTTCTAGTTTTTTTTTTTTTTTCTTCTTTTTAATTTTATTTTTGGAACATCAACGGTCATCCGTAAGGCATAAGGTTAACGTCCTATGTAAAAGATCTATGGTTCCGTTTCTTCGATTCACGAGAGGTGCATATATATTGCACATCGATACAACGTTGAGACGATAAGGACAATGTCTCAATGCTACCAAAAGATGTTACGTTTCTTCAATTTTGGTAAACTAGTGTCTCGTTAGTACCGATGGAGGTGCTTTATCGGGTTTCTAGTGTCAAGCTTGACATTGAAGAGTGTTTGTGATTATTGTCTATTTAGCTTTTATATTTTGAAAAGTTTTAAATAGGTTCCAAAATTGTGTTCATTATGTGTATTATACATTAGGAATCCATGATATGCTAATTTCAAGCACATTTGAGCATGAACCTTTCAATGACCACTAGCACGTCACATAGCCATCAAATGGACATAGTTAACAATAAGAAGCCTTGAAGCGAGCATATGCATGCACGTCCCGAAAAACTACGACATGTACAAGTATAATTAAAAAGGGAACTACAACATTGAGACCGGCTAAACTCAAGAAGCTTACGTATTAGGTATGTAAGAACTCAAATCCATCTCTAGCCGATGTTGTCCCTTTAGGCTTTCCCTTTTGAGTTTTCAAGGTTTTAAAATGGTTTCCACATCATTATAAGGAATGTTTCGTCCCCCTCTCTCGCCGATGTGGGATCTCACAATCTACCCTCTTGAGGGCCAAGAATGTTTTGTTCCCCGCTCCAATCGATGTGGGATAATCCACCCGCTTGAGGGTTTGGAATGTTTCGTTCCCCGCTCCAACCAATGTGGGATAATCCACCCCTTGAGGGCCAGGAATGTTTCGTTCTCCTCTTCAACCGATATGAGATCTCACAATCCACTCCCTTGAGGGCCTAACGTTTTCGTTGACACAGTGTTTAGCTTTAATATCATTTGTAATAACCCAAGTCCACCGCTATTAGATATTGTCCTTTTTGAATTTTTCCTTTTGAATTTCTCTTAAAGGTTTCTACATTGTTATAAATGTTTCGTACCTCTCTACAACTGCCGTGGGATCTCATAAGGCAAAATTTGATACCATGAAAAGAAAATAGAGGCAAAGTTACAGAATGATCAACAACAAAGTGAACAAAGGATGATGTTGATGAGGTTAGAACATACAGTCATCGTGGCCCTCCAGCAGAGTAAATATCATCTAAATGTAGTTTGAATTCAAATAACAAATTGACAAAGCCCCATAATGTAAACCGAATATTCATGACCATATATGTGGCAATGCCTCAAATGTAAACGTGTTTATATGCATAGATATTAATACAAGGTTCATAATCATATATGTGGCAACGCCTCAAAAAGGATTAAACCTCATCAACATTCCTAGAATTGCTCGACTTCACTGCTACAAACACAACCAGCCAATATTCAGACAAGTTCAATGAATGCCATAGGCGCATTGTCCCCTCGCCTAGGCAGTGTTCTTAAAATTCTGGTATATCCACCATTTCTCTCCCCATACCTATCTTTGACTTCTGCAAATAAAGCGTGAACAATCTGCTTTTCGTAGATGAAGCCTAAAGCCTGTCTCCTTTTATGCAAAGAACCGTCCTTTGCTAGTGTGATCATTTTGTCAACATACTTGCGTACAGCACTGGCTCTTGCTCTGGTGGTCTTGATTCGACCATGCTTAAGGAGTTGGGTGGTGAGCCCTCGCAATAGTGCACGCCGTTGGTCAGGAGGCCTGTTGAGCTTAGGTACCCGCTTGCCATGTCTCATGGCAAAAACTCGGTAACCATTATCAACAATTGTAAAGTTTTGTTCAAAGCTGTTGTAATCTGCATCATGAACAGGAATTCCGTTAGAAATTGTTTGAACATCATGCTCCCAAGAACTTGTATGAATCTCAGGAATTCCATTAGAAACTGTTTGAAAATCATGCTCCCAAGAACTTGTATGAATCTCACGAATTCCATGTGCGCTTATAATCTTCAAACAATTCTTTTTATTTGATGAGATTTACGTAACAAGTGACAAGATATCATTTTTATTATAGTTGTGGGATTCTAGGTTAGTTCATGACATAAAATATCTATTTCTATAAGCTACCCGATAATATTTGCTAAAACCATCACACCTAAATGTTGGTGAAAGTTCTCTATTTATAATCATTTGCAGAATCAAATAAACTACAAAGAAAATAGTAATCATTCACGGAATCAAATGAATTACAAATGAAATGGAAAGAACAATAAATGCATACACGATATTAGCCTATGATCAAGGGTCAAATACGACATATGATAAATCATAATTCAAGACTAAATATCCTCAACACTACCTAACGTTCTACTACATTCAACAACAAAAAACTTGTACAATACTCGGCCACTAAATTGCAGAGTTTTGAAACGTTAACTTCGCTCATCAAGTGATATGCGAAAGTAATTATAAGCTCCATGAGAGCAATATTCAAGAACATCTATATCATGTGCACAAGAATTTAATCTATAAGCAAAGTTTATACCCAACCTAGTACTAAGCAAGCACATGACATTGTCCAGCTCGGTAAATATAGGCGCAAAATGGAACAAAATTATGGTGTCCAAAACACAGGCGTTCAATTCATGTCTAAATACATTAGACGCAAGTAAACCTAAGCAAAGGAGCGATGGGGTGGGACGGGAAGAAATTTTGTCTAGAACCCGTAGGTAGTTGTCTTAATATCGAATCAAACTCTTGGTGAGGAAGAATCGAATTTACCAGTTGAAAGTCTATATTGGCAATAATTGATTCATATATATTTTTTAGATTCTCTAGATTCTTGTACATTGCTGCCTTAAATGGAGGATGGATGCTTAATGATCGAAATCCTGAAAATTCACTTGCTTCAATCCAGTCCTATTGTTGATAATTGTTCGACAGACAAAATGCTGCAGGGATTGGAAATAAATACTCGCTCGCATGGACGGAGCAAAGAAAGAAGGAAATCTAAAGATTTTCACGTTTCCTCTCCCATTGAAACTCACTAGGTGTGCAACAAACGGTGATCGACATTTCATATTTCATTTTCCGCGAATATGAACTCAAGATTTCTCATTGTTCCCAAAATTAGCAGGAGATTTCAGTGTAAGATTAGTAGCAAAACACTTCCGAACAAAAGAGACATACCAATTCAAACAGAAATCAAAACCGAAAACATAAAACTATAGCAGAACCATTGAATTCATAGAACGTAACTCAATCAGCCATCAGAGGCAGAAGAGACGCACGAATCCGTAGAGTCAAAAATCAAATTAGACGGCGCTACACAAGTAGCGAATGAGAGGGAACGGAATTACCTGATGAGCCAATAGAAATGAGAGGGTTCAAAGGGCACAAGCCCGAAAAGGAGGCAATCTGTTTGCTGCAGGTTCTGCCACTGGCTCGACCATTGGACGACGGGAAGCTGACGCGAGAGGGAGTACGAACTCCTACTTCCACAAAAGGTAGCGCTGACCTCATTGACGAGAAGCTCCACCGGCTGTTCGCCGTCGCCGTCGCCGTAGTAATCGCCATTGCCATTGTAGGAGTGTCCCAGTCCGTGGACTATGGATAACAAGATAAGGATAGGTTGTCTAGACGGCTTAGGAGCGAGCAGTTTCAAATACGCGGTGAAATTACTACTCCCCGTAGCGTTTCTGGACACCCGATTCAGCGGCCCAAGCCCAGCGAGATAAGATTTTTATTTTTATTTTTATTTTATTTTATTTCTGATAATATATTACATATTTAGTAAAAAAATTAAAATAATAATAATAATAATATATTTACCTTTACAATTTTTAAAGTAGCATCTTTTATTTTTTTAAAAAAATTAATTTGTTTGCCACCATACATGAACGAAAATTAAAAAATTAATCGACATCTTACAAATTATCTACAAATATCTTAATATTACTCTCGTAAGTTCATGGGTATTTTTGAAACGTCGTACTAACTATAATATTTTTAATTTTTTTAAAAAAATTAAAAAAAAATTTAAAAGTTTTTTAATTTAAGAATATTAATAAATTTTTTAAAAATTTAAGAGCATTTTTTAAATAAGTTTTAAAATTTTAAAATTTTAAAATATTTTTGGAATAAAATATTAACTATCTGTATTTTTTATTTTTTTATTTAATTTTATAAAAGTTTGATTATCTATATATATATATATATAAATTATGCAGGAACTCACTAAAATAAAATTTAATGAATAATTTTGGAGGAATGATTGAAATAAATAAATAAATAAATAATGGAAAATTTAGAAATATTATTTTATGGGTACTGTTTATTTGGTAAGATCAAGACAATACCGCGCAATGGCTGAAGGCAAAAAGTTGAAGGCAGCCGGAGGGGGCGTCGGCGTTTAACAACGTTACGGCCTGAAAGGGACAAAGATTAGACCAATCTCTGAGAAGAATGAAAGTGTTGTGGAGCAGCAATTCCATCTCTCCCACGACGTCTGCCATTGCTACTGTCACTGTCATTGCAACAGTAATTTGTCCATTTATTGCTTTTTGGTCCGCGTAGTCAGCACACCACCCGAGCCTACCGCCGTCACCACTGCTGCTTCACAATCCCAGTCAAACTAGTCCAGTCGGAATGGGGAACTGCGGTACCAGAGAAGAGTCTGCTGTTGTTTCCAATGCTCAAGGTATTCTTCTGATTTATGAATTTTCGCATCTTCTTCAAAAAAAAACTCAGATCTAGGGTTTTTTCTTTCTCTTCTCTTCTCTCATTTTGTCTTTGGCAATGTGCTGGTTATCTATATCCGCGCTTTTGGATTAGTTTTGTCGAATTTTCAACTTGGAAACGAACTGAATCGAGCTAAAATCGGTATGGTTGTGCTGAAATTCTGAACTCAATTGTAGTATTTTTCATTATTCTGCAGTTCAACAGTTGCATACGTTATCGTCTTCATTGGCTGTGAAAAACGGCAGCAACAATGCTACAGATAAAAAGCATATTCATAACCGGTCCATATCAGATCTAAGCGATCCTTCGACCCCTCGCAGCCTCGAGGATTTGAGAAAGAATTCGGTGCTTTACACACACATTATTGCCTTCACATTGTTCGAGCTGGAAACTATCACCAAGAGTTTCCGTTCCGATTACATTCTGGGAGAGGGCGGATTTGGAACTGTTTATAAAGGCTACATTGACGAGAACGTCAGGGTTGGCCTCAAATCTCTTCCTGTTGCTGTCAAGGTTCTCAATAAGGAAGGCCTCCAGGGACACCGAGAATGGCTTGTATGTCTCTTCTCTCACGTCACTGTGCAAGTCATGTTTCTATTTGGTATTTCATACCCTTTGTTGCTTTATTGCAGACAGAAGTCAACTTTCTTGGTCAGCTAAGACACCCAAACCTTGTAAAGTTGATTGGTTACTGCTGCGAGGATGACCACAGATTACTTGTCTACGAGTTCATGTTTAGAGGAAGCCTTGAAAACCACCTCTTTCGAAGTACACGCTCATCTTTCTCTTGCTCTTCTTTACTTCGTTGTTCAATAATTAGTCATTTGCTCTTGCATTTTTCTTAGCATTGGCTAGGCACTAACTATATTTAATTCTGTGGGCTACTTAATGGTAGATGAAATAGGCTATGTGGATGATTAGAGATTTATTGACTCAAGCATAAAGCACGCTTCATCTTAAATTAAACGTTTGGTCTCTACCCCCGCTTCAACCTACAAAACCTACAATCTATTCTTTATGCTACTTTTTAAATATATGTACATTACTTTACCCACGTAATCGAAAGACGTAGTGCAGTGCTTCTTTTAATTATTATGTTTTAATTTCGTGATTTCTTTTCCAGTTTCCTTGATTATATTGTTGTTTATTCTTAGCTTGGAGGATGCATGACAGTGGCCACTCCCAACAGGAATCATTTGTTTCATTTTCTGGTCATCTGGCATATCCGTTGGCAAAACATTCACGTGCCATTTGATAGGCCTGACCCTGTATAACATCGCTATCTCAGTTAGCTATTCAGTCCATTCATTTTGACATAGTATTTTTTTATTACGCTCACTATTTTTCTGCTTGCAATGTGACATAATTTTGATGTAGGTATATTCGGAGAAAGAATGTGTGTAGGAAGACAATTAAAGAACTTGAATGGGATGAATGATAATCTAGTTCTCATGGTCAAAATAGGCTATATCTGAATTCACTCTCGATCTGAATTTTATAATTGAAAAGCTTTGTATATGAACACCTTTTTTATGTTTAGGAGAACGTTAGCTTTCATAGAGAAAAATTTATGAATACAAATGGGGCTACAAAGTGACAACCCAACAAAAGGAGCCAAACCAAAACATTATATGGAAAAGGTTTCCAATTCAAACGAAAAAAATAAAGGATAACTAAAAAAATCTTTAGAAATTGATGTACAGAAAGAAGCATTGAATCTAGCTAGAGATTAAACCCAAGTCAAATACACCATAGAAAAACAAAAATACCTGCATGCCAAAGGACACAACCCTTATAAAAGACGATGGGTGCAACCAAACTCCCTCTTATCATCAAACAACCACCCTAGTTATGCGTCAAACAAATACCAAATGAACCAAAGAAATAGTCTCAGATGGCTTGAATAAACTCACAATTCCAAAGTCGCCATTAGCTTCTTGATGAATAATGCATCACTATGCCTTCAACAAAAAGAAAGAATACCTTTCTGTGGTCCTTCAAAGGGGTTTTAAGGTTTTGGAACTTTTGGAGACTTTGAGGATGAGGATTTAAGAAGCTAGAGTTGTTGAAGCTGAAGTACTTAGATGGATTTTTTTTTTTTGGTTA
>NW_019268517.1:10331736-10375415 GCF_002738365.1 Cucurbita moschata
GGGGGCTGTAATTGGAGCCATTTTTGTCAAAGGCTGAATTTGCTGAGTTGGTCAGAAAGGGAAGTGTGAGTAAAGCCAACGTGAAGTGGGCTAGTGACGGGGGATTGTAATACTGCTTATTGTCATAGAGGTGCAAGTGGAAGAAGGAGCCATTTTTGTTAAAGGCTAAGTTTGCTGAGTTGGTCAGAAAGGAAAGTGTGAGTTGGGGGTAGAAAGCAAAGGAGAAGTGAGCTAGTGATGGGGGATTGTTATACTGCTTATTTTCATAGAGTTGCAAGTCGAAGAAGGAACAAAAAATTTACTGGCTTATTTGGAAATGATGCTGGCGTTTTGTTGAAGGGGGACAAAGAGATTGAAAAGAAGATCATTTATTTTTCCTTATTTGTATTGTTTGACAACTTTGATATGAATCATAAATGCACTCGGGCTGAAAACAGATTTATAACGTTTGGATATTATGTTTTTGCAAGAACCCAAAGCCAAAGGATCAATTTTACAGATTTATAATTATTTAGAAGTTTGATAAGATGTTGCATTGGAGTTTTGATGGGCTGAAAGCAGCATATCCCATGGAAAGGTTTTCTAATCATTGGAAGGAGTAGTTTTGAAGCAAGATTTCTTACTTTGATATCTTGTAAACTTGAGGGTGAGTTATTGTGTGCGGGTTATTTTGTAATTTTGGGTTATTTGATTGTTAGTTAGCTTAAATCCTTTATAAATAAGAGATTCATTCTTTGTATTGGGAGACTTAAAATTATTGTGAACATTCCTTTGAGGATTCTTGAAGATTTCTCCTTTGATGCTTGGTTGCATAAAAAATGACGTCCAAAATTTCTTGTTCAGTTTGTCAGTAGCATTTCGAGATCAAGCTTGTTAGCAATACCTTTCTTTTTCTTTTTCTTTTTCTTTTTCTTTTTTAATAAGAAACAAGAAACTTGTATTAATCACAAAAGGACAGCCAGATCAAGGGAAGAAAAAAACCCCATCAAGGAGTTACGAGAAAACTTTCCAATTTAAGGAAATCATAAGACTATAGTTACAAAAGAATTTCTTTTGGTTTAAACTCCAGCAAGATGTCATTACTCTAAATTTGACTTTTCTTCAAAGATTCGTTAATTTATTTCTTTCAATGTGGGCCAAAGAAGCACTCTAATTGCACAAACCCACAAATTCTTAGCTTTTCCTCTAAAAGACATGTCCCTCAAATATTAGTCAACCAATCTTCAATTTTAAGAGGCATGCTCTAGTCACGAAAGGACAATGAAGGAGCAGATGATCTATGGACTCCTTATTTCTTAGATACAAAGTGCACACCGAGGGGAGAGGGCCCAATTTGGGAATTTTTCTTTTTTGCAATCTGTTAGCCATGTTCAAGCTTCTACAGCCAACAGTCCAAAGGAACAAATTCATCTTCTTTGGAACTTTAAGCTTCCAAATAGAATTAAGCAAAGGATCTTTCAATCTACTGCTGATTTTCATGTGGTATTGGAAAGTGGATTTGCAAGAGAACACACCATTTGAGTCAATGCTTCACCCCATTTTATCTATACCATTTCCCAAAGGAAAAGAATCTATTTTTCTGATAAGCTGGGTCCAAGCGTGAAGTTCCCAGTCAAAGCGTGATTACTGTTATCCAAACAATCTGCTATAGAGGCTCTTTTTTTTTTTTTTTTTGAAAGAACAGCATAAATTTCTGGAAAACAGGCAGCTAAAGAGCTGTCTGCAACCCGAATATCCTTCAAAAGCGGATCCTTTGGCCATTTACTTACTGCTCTGAACTTCATAAAATGGAGAAATCCTTCACTGTTCTTGTCAAAGTTATCCATGGTCTTCCTTTCGAACTCCCTATAGCTCTTTTTAGGTTTCCACGCCATACATGGTTGCAATGGTCCTTCAAAGAGCATTAGGTTCATTGGAAAATTTCCAGAACCATTTGATGAGAAGGGCTTTAATTCTATGAAATAGGGCACCTATTCCAAGACCATCTTAACTGATGAGGAGAGAAGTCTTCCATTTTACGAGGTTCCTTCCATCTTGATAATTTCTTCAAATATCTGTTGATTTCTTTCTCTCTCTTTTTTTCTTCTCTGTTCATCACATTAGCTGATTAGCAATAGCACAATTATTGATCATCTGTGTATTAGAAATATAGCAAATTGAAATTTATTTCTGATAGAAGTGATGACCTTCTTAGCCATTCTAAGAGAATCTTTCCAATGATTTTGGCTAATAGGTTTGGATTATTAACTGGTTTAGCATCGCATTTCTTCGGTATCAGAGGAGCATAAGTTTTGTTGAGACCAAAAATGATGACACTACTTAAAAGAAAAAAAAAAAAAATCATTGAATACTTCAACTTTTTGAAGAATTTCATAGTGAAATCATTTGGTCTTGGTGCTTTGTTGAAAGTTCAATCCCAAGGAGTTATTTGCATCAAGTATTTTTGCTAAAGAAAATAGCTCTTGACGTTTGACTATGGGCAGCTGAAATGAGAATCCAATGTCTACTTGGGAGAATATGTCAACCCTATATTTTGGTTTAAAGAGTTCATGAATTCATCATGGCTTCATCAAAGAGTTGGATCCTTCCATCGCCAAAGAGAATTTTCATAAATAGACCTTTCCTGTCGTTACAGGATGCATATTGATAGAATTGGTTTGGTTTTATATATGGAGGATCTTGAGTTCCAAAAGCAACCGAAAAAGAAAAGAAAAAGAGGAAGCTTATTTTTTGTTCTGTTTTGAGTAATTGTCTGGTGCATTTGGATGGAAAGAGCGTTAGAGTTGTAACTCAATTTGGGGACACTTCATTTCTAGTATATGCATGGTTCCCTAAATTATTTTAAAAAATTTTCTCATCTTTTGATGTCTAAAGATCGGGTCTTATTGTGTTATGGAGTCTATCATTTTATTGTCTTTAGAGTTATGATGCTCCTTTCATTTTTTAATGGTTGATCTTTTTCATGTCTCATGTCTCTATCTCTCACACACAGTAAAAATAAATTCAGCTAATTACCTTTTACTGCACTGTTCTATTGGTTAGAAAAAAGATAGCTTAATTTGCGTATTGATTAGTAACTTCTATTGTATAATTTATGCGACTGGCGACTTTTTGGGGTTTAGTTATGACTTGCATAAAAAAAATTAGCTTGATGCAATTGGGGGTCCTTTGTTAAGTTTTTCTTATAAAATAACAAAATATGTATGCTATTAATGATTACTTATAAAATTGTAGTACTTGGACTGGCTCCTCTTTGATTTATTGTCGTACTGAATTTTACATAATCTTTTCTGTGGGATCTCAGAGACAACTGTTCCATTGCCATGGGCAAGAAGAATGATGATAGCTCTTGGAGCAGCCAAGGGTCTTGCTTTCCTACACAATGCTGAAAGGCCCGTTATCTATCGGGATTTTAAAACCTCTAATATACTGTTGGACTCTGTATGTGAAATTTATTATGAACCAACATTGTTATTATTCTTTTTTCAAGCTTGTTCATGAGAGAATACTTCTCATTTGGCTCCACCTGGCCTATTATTCTGCAGGACTATACAGCCAAGCTTTCTGATTTTGGGCTTGCGAAAGCTGGACCTCAAGGTGATGAGACACATGTTTCAACTCGAGTAATGGGTACTTATGGTTATGCTGCCCCCGAATATGTCATGACTGGTACGATCTTTTCTTTGTGATTAGAACTTCCCACAAACTTTTCATTCGCTGATTTTTTCTTTTTACAGTTATGCAAATGTTAAGTTTTTGTATTTTGTGGCCTTTTGAAGTATTCCTGCCATCTTTATTGCTCTTTTTAGCCCGCCTTTTTATTTCAATGCGAAGCCATTTTCACTATAGGATCCTCTATGAAAGGGAGAGGCTGTTCTTACCAGGAACAAAATGCATATGAGCTCAAGGCTCCAAGAACTATTGGTAGAATTCAAAAAGGTTTTGATTTTGATTTTGTAGGTTTTTTCTCCCCTTCTCCCAATTGGACTTTGTTCCCTTGCTCTCTTGAAAATGAAAAGAAATCAATGCTCAAAAGATATAGACAAAAATAAAAAGACTATATATACAAAATTACTCTTAAACATCATTAGAGGTTAAAAAGATATGCTGAGAAGTTTCAATAATGATTTGAGATGGTTTCGTGACAAGTGGAATACAATATTAGAGGTTCTTCTATTTGCTTTTCAAAGAGATTTTATCATAAATTCATGCTATCCTGACAAAGCTCTCTTGATGGTAGAAGCTCCTGTAGTTATGGCCTTGTTGCCCCAAACAAAGGATGAACTACCTAAAAGGCCTCCATTTTAGTCTCAAAAGCAATAAACAATTATTTTTAACCACCATGGAAACGGTAAGCTTCTGATTTTAACCCAACCACCATAACGTGCCACCCAATCTGCCTCAATTTTTTTTTACATTCCATCTTTCAAGTATAAGGATGAAATTTCCATCTTTTTTCCATTTGTCCACAATTATCTGACCTTTATGAGATTTTAGTAAGGCTTTCTCAACTCGGTAAGGATTGATCAAGAAATCCTCCACAATTTCCCTTTTAAGCGTGTTGCAGAAATTGCCTTGCAATCATCATGACGCGTCGTGATCTTGAAATAACAATGTGTTTAGTCCACTTCAACAACTTCCACCACTTAAAAGATAATCCTTGAGTTGGAGAGTGGATATTGAGGTCAACATGCCACATTTCTATTCCCTTGGTATATTCTTCACATATAACTTTACAGTAATAGGCGTTTGTTATGACAGCAAGCTACAAAGATTATGTAGCATCGTTTACTGAACTTTCAATGCTGAATATGAGTAAGGTTTTTCTCTGATATAGTGAAGTACCACCTTATGGTTTTCATTGTCACCAAGCTTCCATTTTGAAACCTATAGGCCACTTGACAGCAAGGAGTGATGTATACAGCTTTGGTGTTGTTCTTCTGGAGCTTTTGACAGGAAGAAAGTCTGTTGACAAGACAAAACCAAGCAAGGAGCAGAATTTGGTAGATTGGGCCCGACCTAAGCTAAATGACAAGAGGAAGTTGCTACAGATAATCGACCCCCGATTAGAAAATCAATATTCGACAAGGGCAGCACAGAAGGCCTGCAGCCTGGCATACTATTGCCTGAGCCAGAACCCCAAAGCAAGACCCTTAATGAGCGATGTGGTCGAAACTTTGGAACCATTACAGAGCAGTAACGGTGCAACTGAATCGGGAAGTAGCCCATTTGTTAGGGGGGGCATCCCTGATTACAGGATGCGGCCAAGGTTCGCCGACAATGTTGGTCCTGGTGGTGCCAATTGCCGGTCTCCTAACCCCACCTGTTCCCCCAGCGTCCCTGCGGCTTGTAGGGTTAGATGAAAATGCATCTTGTTTATTATTTGGCTTGCTCTTTTCCTTTACTAAAATCAAAATCTCCACTGTAAACACTGTTGACCACCAACCTGGATTTGTAATATTTGGCCATGTGTTGTGTACAACATTTGCAAGTGTAATTATTATATGGACTAGTCGCTCTAACTTGCATGCCAAGCTGCCGCCCCTCGGATGATTGATATAGTTCTTGATCGGCCGCTGGATGTGCTTCTTAAAATTAGCCTTACACCTCTTAGGGGGTGGCTGTTTTTGTAAACTATCCTGCTGCATGTTACCGACATCCTGGGCTTCAGCAGGATCGATCTGATATTTTTCTTGCCTGAAATGTGATGTGTTTGTGATATTGGGATTTTGATTTTGTAATTAAACTGCTTGTTTTGTTTGATTCTTGGCTTCTTCATGGTACCCTTTGTCTTTATCTAATGTTTGAATATTTGTTTTAATGTTGGAATATTTTGTATAATTTATCACGATGCTGTCGTATCATTGACCCTACGTTCATAAATGTTTCTAAATTATCTGTTAAGTACAAATTTGTTAAAATGTTAGATAAAGAAATTCACGTGGAACGACTCGATAGTGGCTTAGATGCTTACTTAGATTATGTATATGAAAACTATGTTATGTCATATTATTTTTCATTCAATATTCTAACTTGATAGGTTAGAATTTTTTTTTAACCCAAAATTTAGTTGGTTGGGCTCGCGATCTGAGCAACTAGTTCTTCCAATATTCTTAATTTTCACAGTTAGGATAAGTTTGATTAACTTTCAATATTCCTAAAATTCAAATATCAAATATTCACCGGTTATGACCTTCTAATATTCTTAATTTTCACCGTTAGGATAAGTTGAGGAGTTGAATTGTAAATCTATTTTTGAGTTGATCGGATTAACTAGACCAAAAACATTTAATCCAATAAAAAATTTAAAACAAGATTTAATCCAAACGAATTTTTATGATTTTGTTTGGATATTCTAGGTTTGGAAGCTTTGGAATGATCAACCATTTTTCATCTGATGCTTGCTCAAGAAAATCTTCAAGCTTGTCTTCAATGGAGGTGGTTAGTATCAACTCAGCTTCTGAAAAAGCCTATTTTAGCAATAATGGTAACAATGGAAGTCGTCCCTCCCACTCAATGAAGGCGTAGTTAATGGGATAACAATAATTTCGGGCTTCATATCTCTGGCACGCAGTCGACCAAGTCAAGTGGAGCAATAGATTAGCTTCCGATGATGACGATGGCTGTGAAAAGGAATCCATAAATATCTATCGCTCACTCTATTGCCCGAAGAAGGAAGTTTCGAATACGCATTTGAATTGAATCTCGAGTTTAATTTGTGGGGCAGCCTAAACCTAATCCCGCTGAATGATAATTACATCCACCGGCCTGCATTCAAGTTCATTTCGAAGTGAAAAGGTCAATTACGATCAGGTTTTAATGATGAACCATTACTTGCTGTTCGATTGTAGTGGGATGGTTGATTGGCTTTTAAGACAAACCAAATCATTTCCATTTACAACATCAACCAACAAGAAGAAGGAATTATATCATCTTCTTCTTATGCTCCTCCTCCTTTTTTTGGCCAAACATTGTCTGTGAAGGCCGGAAATCGTGGCGATGTCGGCTGTGCTAACGCTGCTACTTGTGGCTTTCTTCTACGCCGGAATTGATACCACCATTTCCCTTACTCATTTCGGCGATTGTAAGTTTTTTTTCCTTTCATTTTCTCTGAAATTATACATTGATTTTTGGTTTGCTCACTGTGTACTCCCTTTATTTTTGTTCTTTCAAATACTTTCTTGTTCATATATGTATATATTTAAGGCAAATATGTAGTGTCTTTAACTAGCTACACTCAAGTTGTTCGTTGTTTGCTGTTTTGTTTTGTTTGTGTGTTTTTTAATATTGTGTTTCTTACTTTGTTTAAGAAAATGTATAAGACCAAGATAAACAGACAAGTTAAAGAAATTTTAAATTTAGGCTGGTTAAAAAAGATTAAATAAGAAGTAAAATCTTTGAAGTTATCTTGAGTTGGGGAAAGAAATTTTTGGAGTGTTGAATAGGAATAAAAAATGGTGGTTTTCCTATAATGAAGTACTTGGATGTTCCATGATTTGAGGGAAGCCAAAAAATGTGAGCGTCGGGAGCGAGCCTTACTAAAAAAAAGCCCCTCTTGAATAAAGCAAGGGATTGAGTAGCGTGAAAGCCACGATCAGACCCTTACACGGGCAATGTGTGGATCTAAGGGATGTAAACATGAGAAAAGTGGAGGAACGAAATTTGTATATTTATTTTGATTTAAAGTTCTGATATTAAAAAGAGAGAGAAGAAAGAGGAGAAATGGATAAAGTTTTAGAGATTGAGGAATGAAAGAAGGGTATTAAGATGCTATGCAAGAAGTGAGGGAAAAAAATGAGAAATGAGGCGTTGTTGAGTCATAGGTTGAAAGAAAGGAGCGAGAGAGAACCGAAGAAGAAGATGATCTATGGGACGTAGATAAATTGTTTCCGTTCATATACTAACAGTAAGAATTTTTAGAGAACGTTAAAGGGTAATAATGCAACTTTTGAAAGTTCATGACTATTTTTCGAATGTGGTACTAACGATTTCTAATTGATGAGCTTTGGAATAGAATGAAATATACGAACTGATGAGGTTTGGAATGTCGTTGGTGCAGCTGCGGCACTGGTGTCCCTGAAAAACGAATGGCAAAACACACCACCAAGCTGGGGAACATCAAATGATCCGTGTGGAACTCCCTGGGAAGGAGTGCTTTGCAACAATTCAAGAGTCACTGCACTGTAAATATCCTTTCCGAGGTTCACTTCTTTTCATTTTATATTTTGGTCAATCCTACTTACTGTGTTTGTCACCCTACTTCTTTAGGAGATTATCAGCTATGGGCCTAAAAGGTAAACTTGGTGGTGACATTGGAGGCCTGTCTGAACTAAAATCATTGTAAGTTGCATCAATCTCTGTTATGTTATGAGTACAAAATGCAACGACGTGACTTCTAACCATACGTATAAGAAAGGTTTCGTTCTTATGTATGATGCTTGTTCATCGAGATCCTGAGTTTCTAATGTTCTTATTACAGGGACCTTTCGTTCAATACAGATCTCACTGGTTCGATCTCTCCGGCAATAGGGAAACTACAGAATTTGAATATCTTGTAAGGAGTTAATTAATAAGGAAACTCATTTGATCCTATTAAACTTCTATGTCATTGTTTTTCTAGAGCTCAGATACTTTTTTTGTACTTTTAGGATCCTAGCTGGGTGTGGCTTCAGTGGCAATATTCCTGAAGAACTGGGCAATCTTTCTAAGCTATCCTTCTTGTGAGATTACATAGACAAATAAAATTTATTTATTGATAGGAAAACAAGGATTTTGTTTGTTTTTGCTTAAAGTGTAGTCTCATTTTATGTCAGGGCGTTAAACTCTAACAAGTTCACCGGTACCATACCGCCATCTCTGGGAAAACTCTCCGAACTCTATTGGCTGGACCTAGCAAGTAATCAATTAACAGGCAGTATTCCTGTCTCAACTTCTGAATCTCCCGGTTTGGACCTCCTTCTGAAAGCTAAACATTTGTGAGTGTTCTTAAAGGCAAAAGCAAATATATCCTCAAAATTAGATCCTATTACTTCCATGTTAAAAGCTTTCTCTGTGAATTGCAGTCATTTCAACAAAAACCAGTTATCGGGTTCCATTTCGCCTAAACTTTTTAGATCTGAAATGGTGTTAATACACATGTAAGTGGATATAAATCCAATACTGATCTGTTCCTTAATTCTTTTCTCCCAAATCTTACTCGATTTCGTTTATCAGATTATTTGATGGAAATAGTCTTTCTGGGAGTATCCCTCCAACTTTGGGACTTGTAAAGACCCTTGAGGTTCTGTGAGTACATGTACTAAACTTTTTTTCTCTCATAATTTTATCTCTACAACTTACTGAGGCTGTTCAAATATTATGTAACAGTCGACTCGATCGAAATTCTCTAACAGGACCAGTCCCATCAAATCTGAACAACCTAACAAATGTCGATGAATTGTGGGTACTCTTCTAACGATTACGTTAGTGTTTTATCGATAATCTGAACAACCAACTTTATTTTTCGTCTCTTCTATTCTGTACTTGTTTCAGGAATTTAGCCAACAATAAGTTGACTGGTCCAATGCCAAACTTAACTGATATGTACTCACTAAATTATGTGTAAGCATATAGCAAGGAGTTATCATTTCCATTATGATCTTACCTTAGTTCATTTATGGTGACTTTTCTTTTGTCATTACGTTGTCTTTACAGGGACCTTAGTAACAACTCATTTGATTCATCAGCAGCTCCGGAATGGTTCTCAAATCTACAATCGCTCACCACTCTGTAAGTTCAAGCTTATCGTATGTTTTCCGACAATTCGGATAAGCGAGAATTTTTTAGAAGTTTTTGAAATGTTTGACATGTCATGATAAATGTTTGTTCTAACATGATTCCAGGGTTGTTGAACATGGTTCAATACAGGGATCTGTGCCACAAGCAGTCTTTAGCTTACCACAAATACAGCAAATGTAAGCTTTGATTTAATTATAAGACGTTGAATTACGAATTGGAACAAAAATGTCGATTTAATATTTTGAAAAGTTCGTTTTAGAAAACTGAAGAACAATTCATTCAATGGGACATTAAGTATGGGTGACACAATTAGCCCACAGTTGCAGCTTGTTGATCTGCAAAGTAACGGTATTTCCGAGTTTACCTTTGGTTCAGAATATTCCAGAACTTTGATGTGAGTGAAATCCTTGCCATTTTTCTTAATGTTAGATTTCATTTTGTTCTTTCACTTACCTTTATTCATTCACATGAATGGTTCTTGTTTTAGGCTGACAGGGAATCCTGTGTGTACCACTGATAACACCCTCTCAAATACGAAATATTGCCAGCTTCGAGATCATACGACACAACCCTATTCCACCAGCCTTTTGTACTGTGGAAGTAAGTTGTGTCCTCCTGCTGAGAGGTTAAACCCTCAGAGTTGTGAATGTGCCTTTCCATTTCAAGGGACTTTATACTTTAGAGCACCCTCGTTCAGGGAATTGTCGAACGTGACGTTGTTTCACTTATTGGAATCGAGTCTTTGGACCAAACTGGAGCTGACGACTGGTTCAGTTTTTATTCAAAACCCTTTCTTTAATGTTGACGATTATCTTCAGATGGAGCTTGCTCTTTTTCCGCCCAACGGGAAGTATTTTAATAGGTCGGATATTCAGAGGATTGGGTTTGCCTTGAGTAATCAAACTTACAAACCTCCCAAAGCATTTGGGCCATTTTATTTCATTGCATCCCCCTATGGTTTTCCAGGTAATCTAATCTTAATAATGATTTCTACATAAAAATGTTACTCAGCTGTATGACTACGATGAACTGATTCTAAAAACATTGATGCCTTTAAGACAATGCAAGGCGAACTGAAGTCAGCTCTGTAGTGATAATTGGAGTAGCTATTGGTTGTGCCATTCTCGTTCTAGGACTCATTGGAGTTGGAATATACGCGATTCGCCAAAAGAAACGTGCAGAAAAGGCCATCGTATTGAGTCGGCCATTCGGTAAGCGATGTTAATCACTGTTGCTTTTATGACCATCCATACTTTGTAGTTACATGGTTAACACTAATTTTATAGCTTCTTGGGCACCAAGTGGAGACGATAGTGGAGGTGCTCCACAGTTGAAGGGAGCTAGATGGTTTTCTTATGATGAACTTAAAAAATGCACAAATAGTTTCTCCATGAGCAATGAGATAGGATCTGGAGGATATGGCAAGGTAAATGTACAAATGAACGATTGTTACTGCTTTCTTGTTGTTCTTTTTCTCGTACGACGTGCTTCAGAGTTGTTTTATCACTGTCATCATCCATTGTAGGTATATAGAGGAGTGCTCGTGGATGGACAAGTAGTTGCGATCAAACGAGCTCAACAAGGATCAAGGCAGGGTGGCATCGAGTTCAAGACAGAAATCGAACTGCTTTCACGAGTTCATCACAAAAACCTTCTTGGCCTCATCGGATTTTGTTTCGAACAAGAAGAGCAGATGCTTGTTTATGAATTCATGCCTAATGGAACATTAAGAGATAGCCTATCTGGTAAGTTTTCTCAGATCTTTTGGGGTGTGGAACTCATTTTATGTTAGAAAAATGACCTGAAAATGAAGTTAGGAACATTAGATTCTAGATTCTTTTTACTACTCAATACCTTGATGACTATATCTCTAGCAAGTAACGACAACTATTATACGATAAGCCTTGTCCCCTAGGATTAGTTCGATAGCTCGATCCAACTTAGCCATGTTTTTAACTGTTTCTCACGTTGAGATGTATGGCTTAACTAGTTGAGTTCTGTTCATGTTGACCGTTAAGAATATTTAATTTCAAATAACACGTGCAACATTAAATTTAGGAAAATCTGGTATTATTCTTGATTGGAAGAGACGACTTCGTATTGCACTTGGGTCGGCCAGAGGATTGACTTACTTACACGAACTTGCTAATCCTCCCATAATCCATAGAGACATTAAATCGACCAACATTCTTTTGGACGAACATTTAAATGCAAAAGTTGCAGATTTTGGCTTGTCCAAGCTCGTCTTAGACAGTCAAAAGGGGCACGTTTCTACTCAAGTTAAAGGAACACTGGTGAGTACGTTTTCGTTGTTTCGTCAAGCATTTTACCATAAATTATCGATCACGATATAGCATGGACGAGAAAATCTTAGTCTACTTGGAAAACTAAATTATCCGCTTAAAAACTTCACTTTCTTCGATCTGTTCGACTAATTTAGATCATTATGATTGTCTTTCATATTTGTAGGGCTATTTAGATCCTGAATATTACATGACTCAACAATTGTCTGAGAAAAGTGATGTATATAGCTTCGGAGTCGTTATGTTGGAATTGTTAACCGCTAAGCTGCCTATTCAAAAAGGAAAGTACGTAGTTCGTGAGGTGCGTACGTTGATGAACAAAAATGAAGAAGAGTATTACGGTCTGAAGCAGATCCTGGATGCCGCCATCCTAAACAACACCACGGCTATTACCGGGCTTGGAAAGTTCTTGGAGTTGGCTATGCAATGCGTTGAAGAGTCAGCTGCAGAGCGCCCCACAATGAGCGAAGTGGGTAAGGCAATTGAGAGTATTTTGCAGAGTGATGGAATAGATACAAACGCGACAACTCCATCCACATCTGCTACTGAGTTTGGGGCTTCCAAAACTGCTCCTACGCATCCCTATAATGATCCTATAGCAAAGGACACTGATGACAGTAAGGCTTTTGATTACAGTGGAGGACACACTCTTCCAACAAATGTGGAACCCAAATAGAAATGGTGTTCATCATTTCTTGTGGAGTTGTAAGTATTTTATGCATTTTAGGATTTGTGTTGCACATGAACATATTTCTGATGTTGGTTATGCTTTCCTTGAACGACGTCATTTTCGTAATGTCGAGTTGTCGATTGGCCCGTGACGTTTGAAAGTTAATTTATTTGTAATCTGTGATTTATTATACAAAAGCACTGTTCATGAATGGCCTTTTCTTGTTCTTCTCCTCTAATGGAGTGTTTGTCACGTCGACCATTGTCGATCTCCCTTCTTCGGTGCAACCCTCTTCCCTTCTCTTTTTCTTGTTTTCCATTTTTGTAACGGCTCAAGCCCACCGCTAGCAGATATTGTCCTCTTTGGACTTTTCCTTTTAGGTTTTACGGTATGCTAGAGAGAGGTTTTTCACACCCTTATAAGGAATGTTTTGTTTTCTTCTCCAATCGACGTGGGATCTCACACTGTTTCGTTCTCTTCTCCAACAAGATGTACTTTTTTTGGTGGTTCGATCATAAATTTTTTTAAGTTACTTGGCTTGGAGCGATTTTATAGGAAGTATGTGTGTGAGAACAAAGTATGTTGAAATGACTCAAAACTGAGACGAATCATGTTGTTTCCTTAGTTTTTAGTCTATTGGAAGGGAACCTCTTGGGACTTGGTGTAATAGCTCGAGGGCACCGCTAGTAGATATTGTTTGCTTTAGTTTGTTACGTATCATCATCAGCCTCAAGGTTTTAAAACGCAATTACCAATGAGAGGTTTCCACACCCTTATAAGAAATACTTCGTTTATCTCTCTAAACGATGTGAAATCTCATAATCCACCCCATTGGGGGCCCATCGTCCCCACTGACACATCGCTCGGTGCCTGACTCTAATACCAGCTATAATAGCTCGAGATCACCGCTAGCTGATATTATCTGCTTTAGCTCGTTACATATCATTATCAGTCTCAATACTTCGTTTCCCTCTCCCACCTCCGAGGTGGGATCTCGTAACTAATTCTAAAACCTCAATCAAACCATGTATGTTATAATCGTTCTCTATTTGTTAACCCGGGACTTGTTATTAATACATCAGTTATTTAATCTTGGATAAATGACGTCATATTTATCTTGAAGAAATGTTTGCAATTTTTATAATTTAAAGCGGTTTATTAGGTAATATAATATAAATTGGCGTCACATCCACGACATTAGAAACCTACTTGTAGTTCACGCGAAAATGTGGCGCCCCTAAATTTGATTTCCGTGGAGTTTAACTCGCCGCCATGCCGTGGTGCCAAATACCTAGACATGCACTCTCGTGAAGAATTTTGAAGCTTGCAGTAGAGAAACTTCGCTGGAGCAGGAATTACTCTGGAGTTCGCATCGCAGCTGGATTTTATGACCTGATTGCTTCCAATTACCATAAATTGATGGGTGCTACAGCAGGAAGCATGGATCCGGATGCTGGTTCCTCCGAAAATGCTCAACGTTGGGCGAGGTTTATAGCCACATGCTTGATTGGAGGGACAGTGATCGGGGTGTCGTTACTCGGCTTACATTTGGGGATTCCTCATCAGCCGTCGCTGAAGATATGGCGGAGGAAGAAGAAGCCCGTTCGTGTATACATGGATGGATGCTTCGACATGATGCACTACGGCCATTGCAACGCCCTCCGTCAGGCTAGAGCCCTCGGCGATCAATTGGTCGTAGGTGTCGTTAGCGATGCTGAAATAATTGCCAACAAAGGTCCTCCTGTTACTCCTCTTAACGAAAGGTTGTTGTTCTATCTTATTTTTCTGTTACTCCTCGCATCCCTTCTGCCCTTTTAGCTTTGTTGTGAACTTGTATGTTTGCGTGTCTATGCCATTTCAAGCCTGTCTCATGCGAATGGTACCATTTCTTGTGTTTTTTTTTGCGAACAGCGATGGATTTCAGTTTCTCAATGTAGTTCGCCTTGAACGTACTCTTCATGTAATTTTCCGTATTTGGAGGATGAAAACTGATACGTACTTAATCCTTATATATGTTTTAGGATGATTATGGTCAATGCCGTTAAATGGGTTGATGAAGTTATTCCGGACGCGCCATACGCCATAACTGAAGATTTCATGAGAAAGCTATTTGACGAGTACAAGATAGATTATATCATTCATGGCGATGACCCTTGTGTTCTCCCTGATGGAACTGATGCTTATGCTCTAGCTAAGAAGGCAGGTCGCTACAAGCAGATCAAGCGCACAGAAGGAGTTTCAAGCACGGATATTGTAGGTTGGTATTCGACTGCCGTTTAATTAACTTCATAGCGCGTGGAGATCTGTTCAGCATCTTTGTCAGTAACTGTTACCACTTTGTTTTCTTACTCCAAATGATTTTGTTGCTTATTATTTTTTTCAAAGAAGGTCAGACTTGTAGAATTTCCTCTGGCCTAGTTTGTTGTATTTTTCTTTACGTAAAAATGGAATAATAATAATAATTACAACAGAGAATTCCAAAGGGGGGACGTCGTGGTGAGAAAAGGGATATATAAATGATAAAAGACTTGGTGGGAATGGATTTAACCCATGGTAGCCACCTATCTATAATTTAATATTCTATGAGTTACCTTAACAAATAAACGTAGTAGAATTAGATGGTTGTCCATTGAGAATAGTTGAGATGTATGGAAACTGGCCCGACTCATGGATATGAAAAGAGAAAAATCAATTTCAATAGAGAACTCCATTTGCTATATAAATTTGCAAAACGTGAAACAACTTCTTGGGTCTTAACATTTTACTGCATGTTAATTTGATAAACTTGTATAAATGTTTGGACCAAAGAAATTCTTTAAGCCAGACTAATCCTTGAAATCTTCTCCTTGATTGTTTTATCCTGTTTGATTAGTCTTTTTGATAATATCATAACATGTACAGGTCGCATGCTTCTTTGTGTAAGAGAGAGGTCTATTAGTGACACTCAAAATCATTCGTCATTACAAAGACAGTTCAGTCATGGTCATAGCCAGAAACTTGATGATAGTGGATCTAGAAGTGGAACTCGCGTCTCTCATTTTTTACCAACTTCTCGTAGAATTGTTCAATTTTCCAATGGGAAGGTTTGTACTTCCCCTCAATGCTAGTTGTTTGAATCAATATGGGCTACTGGTAGTGTCTCTCTCTAAATTTATTTATATTTTTGTACATTTTTGGAAGTCTTCAGATTTAAGTTTATGTACTAATATATAGGATGTAGTTGTGATTTTCTTTTTCCTTCTCTATTTTTTTTCCCCAATATCTATGATATTGAATCCACCCCACGACCACGAGTAGGATTCATGTGCCCTAATGCTAGTTTAGAGAGACTTGAACGAACTTTGTGCCTGGAAGCTTGAACCTATGACTTTGGGAACTTCTCTCCTCACATATCAAGCTCTTACTACTACAGTTGTCCCCACAAATGATAATTTTGGTTTATGATGTTATATGATACAAATGATGAAATCATGGTTGAAAGGTCAACTAGTTCAAAGGAGTGTTTCCTTTTTTTTTTTCTCCTTTCTTGAGATCATTCTTTGATTTAATTATTTATTGGTTCCTTTCATGCAGTTTGTGTATGGATGGTTTTATTGATCTTTTAATTCATAAATTTAAAAGATTTTCCATGTTTTTCTATTTCTATCTTGATGATATGACATGAATTAGATGGGAGGTTGTCTCAAAGCCAACTGAGTAGGGTGGGTCAGCCATAGAAATCTAAGAGTACACAAAGGCCCTCTAGCTACTTATAGCCTCTCTCTTTGCAGCACAAGACATTGTAAGCATATATACAGTGCTTGTCCTTTTGAGTGGGGGACTATTCATGGGTGAAAGGCACTTTTGGAACTTTCATCAACTCCCTTTGTGAATTTATTTAGTTTCAATCGATGATGGTATGGACACTTGTGCTTGGGAATATTGGTGATAGGAGATACCGCTTCATTGTTGTTTCCCACAACTTAATTTCTTGTCTTCTTCGGAATTTTCTTCAATTTCCCATGTCCTACAAGAAATGAGATTTGATTCTGGTTATTTCCACTTTGTTTTTTTGCAATATGTGAATTCTTGATTTCTTTATTACAAGGCTTTTGCTTTCAATCTCAATACAAGAAATGAGGAAGGTTAGTGTTTTTTGCCAAGCGAATCATTCATGATGAGATTAACATTATGGATTCAATATAGAGGCCTCTCTCACTCCTTTTAGGTCCTCAGGGGTGAGCGCTGTGTAAAAATGCCTTGGGAGTACTTGGCTTTTGTGTCACATAGGTAGAGGTGTTGTTCCTTTTGGAGGAAAGGGAGGTCTTGGAAGGAGGTTTGATCCACAATAAGATTGAATACCTCTATCCACAGTATGGTTTGTCATTGAAAAATATATTTTAGTCCATGTACTTTCATATCATAAAGAGTTCACCTTAGTCCCTTTATTTTAAAAACGTTCCTTTTAGTCCTTGTTTTTTTTTTTTTTTTTTTAAATGTGTTCATTTGGTCCCAGCTGTTAGTATATTATTAAAAATCTAATTACTTTTTAAAAAAAATATGTTCCTTGTTTTTTTTTTCAAATATTCAAAAGGGTTAGAATAAAATTATCACAATATGTCCTTGCTTGTGGCTGCAGGGGCCAGGACCAGATGCTCGCATTGTTTATATAGATGGTGCATTTGATCTTTTTCATGCTGGACATGTGGAGGTAAATAATGGTTCTTTTTTTTTAATGTTCGTGGATATTTGATCATTGGTACACTTTTTTACCGCTTGTTATTCTTCCCCTCCTTATCACTGGAAAATGTTTGGGTTGGTTTTGTTCAATTGTTTTTGGGCTTAAATTATTTCAAGGTTGCATTTGATAGGTTCCTAAAGTGTCTAATAGATTATTGAACCTTCAATTTTGTGTCTAATATGATCCTCAAATTTAAAGCACCTGGGAATTTAGCTTTTAATGCTCCTAGTCTGCATGTTGAGGATGCCGTAATTAATGAGAAGATGAGCTGTCGACCTTTAATGAATCAATAGTTTATAATGATCAGATAGATGCTCTGTTTAATGTCATGTTCGATGCAATTAAAGAAAGGAATTCGTCCAAGGCTAATGTCACATATTTGAACTTATTATCGTGTTTCATAGATTTTGAAGCATGCCCGAGCTATGGGAGATTTTCTTCTGGTTGGAATACATACTGATCTGAATGTCAGGTGACATCTCTCGCATGAGTTTATTTATATCGTCTGTCATTTGGTGTTTCAATATATTAAACTAATTTGCAATCTTGAGCGCAACTTCATCGGTTTCCAACTCATTGCCATATCATAATTGGTTATTTGTAACTTTTCAATCATCAACGAAAGTTTAGTTGCTATTAATCGGCATTTTTTACGATTTGTGCATGCATTTTTTTATCTAAATTTTTTGCAACACTGAGTGCTCTATGTGAAGAAAACAATATCAGAACATGTATGTCGATTCTTTATGCATGCATATTGTTTAACTAGATGCATTATATATGAAGAAAACAAGACCAGAACATGCTCTTAGAGGAGGTAGGTTGACTGAGAGTTGAGAGCCTTCTCACTTCCTATCCATTAAAGCTGTTTCCATCTGTAATACCTAAATAATTACCATGACTTAACTAAGTTATGTACGGCAAGTGAATCTTGATAAATTTTTATCATATACCCAATACAAAGTAAAATATTTTGTTTTCTTGAGATATATTTTCTCTTCAAAGATGGTTGTGTTTTTCTTGTCTGTGATTTCCTTACAGTGCTAACAGAGGAGCTCATCGCCCAATAATGAATCTGCATGAGAGAAGCTTGAGTGTTTTGGCATGTCGATATGTGGATGAGGTGATAATAGGTGCACCTTGGGAAGTTTCTAAAGACATGGTCAGTTTAATTTTGTGTTTGTCGACTCGGTCACGTTTAATGCAGTTTAATTATTGTTTCTAGCTTTAATATATGGGTATTTTAATCTTCAAAAGAAACAAAGAACGTGGTGGTGGCAGTAGTTGGATAAAAGATGCTAGTAATGAAATAACAGTTGCTTGGAAATGAATGTCCAAAAGATGTCTGTAACCTACGTACTGAGCAGCAGCTGTCTTTCATAAATTGTTGGAATTGAGATGGTGAAGTTTTAAATTCTCACGTCAGCTTGATTTTATTTGTATTTTCTCTTGCTGCAGATTACAACTTTTAACATTTCATTGGTAGTACATGGAACTGTAGCCGAAATTAATGATTTTCAGAAGGTATGATTGTAATGTACAACGACTATGGATTTCTATTTTTATCGTGTTCTGGATTTTTCTCTTTTTGGTGGATGTTAAATAACTATCAAAGGCTTAACATTTTTCCTTTTACAGAAGGAAGGTAATCCATATGCTGTCCCTATTAGTATGGGCATCTTCAAAATTTTAGACAGCCCGCTAGATATCACAACAACCACTATTATTAGGAGGATTGTATCCAATCACGAGGCATACCAGGTTATCTGATCTTTCCTATCTAAATATTACTGGTGTTAGATAACTTGCAACTATTTTTTCATGTAAATCTGGTTCGTTATTGTTAATGATCACAAAATAAAAAGGGGTAGACATGCCTTTATGATAACGGAATGATCGTTGTTTGATGTTCTATCTATTGGCGAAGAACCTCCTTTTGGTACAAAATAAAATTGGTAGAATAAGAAAATACAGAACTATAATACCTCAAATAGTAAGAGGAACTTGGAAACCTCCTTTTGAGTGAACTTCTAGCCTAAACCACGTACCATTACATGCTTTTAAGTGTATCTCTTCCACTTCACTCTATTGAGAGGAATATTATAAATTTTTGGAATTGGAGAAATTGCGGAGGTTTGATCACCTGATAGGTTTAATGCCTCTATTTGGGAGTTCGGTTCCGAATAATTTTTTTAACTGCCCATTAGGTTTTATTACTTTGGAGTTTGGATTGGAGCCTCCCTGTTGTATAGCTAGGCAATGAGCTTCTTTTCATGGAAAATGGAGTAAGGAAATATTTACGCGACAGTGTAGTTGGGCGTGAGATGTACTTTTGCAAGTATTTGGTCATTTCTCCAGTTGACTTGATACAATCAGTACCTATTCTTGAGTTTCCTTTTGTCTGTTCATAGAAACGTGGAGTTCCCCACCGATTTCACCTTCGCTAGGAAAAAAGTGTGAGTTCAGGAAGCAGTCGTTGTCGTAGCGCTATTTTGTAACTAGAGGAGGTGAAGTCTGTTTTCGTCACATGGTTAGGATGAGCTGGGTGTTGGAATGAAAGGTGGGACACAAGGCGTGGTAGCTGTAGTTAGGTTAAGCTAGATAAGCACTCTAGTGCAAAATACAAAAACTACCCCTTGAATCCTGTTTGAATTTTCGTCTAATCGTTCATATAGCTAGCTTATAATCAACGTTACGATTTGAATATCATAGGTTGTTCCTTTGTTGACATGCTCCACTATCTTCCTTCCTATTATGAGTTCTAATGACAATAAAATTTTATGCAGAAACGTAATGAAAAGAAGGCCAATAGCGAAAGAAGATACTATGACGATAAGGCTTATGTTTCGGGTGATTGACTTTGTCAAATCCTCACCATTAGTGAAGTTTTGCACGGTAAAGATGAGTATCTTGGGCATTTTGCATGCATGCGTACTGTTTTTTATGACTATTCCACATCTTTGCAAGGATGTATAAAAGAGACATCAAATGTTTGACGATTTTTTTAAGGATGTAGCTATATTTCACGACTTGGATCTAATGACTATTCTTTCCATTCCTCTAGATATCTGATGCTAAATCGTCGCTCGTTTCCTTAGTTCTTTGATAATCAAATCCGTTGTATATGTTAACATGTGTTTTTTTTAAGCATAATATAAATATGTTCACATATCGAATGTTTGATGATTTTTGAAGTAGCTATATTCCATGACTCGAGTATATAATGTTCATTCTTTTCACTTCGATATTTGGTGCTAAATCGTCGCCTTAATTCTTTTACATTTTGAAAATGTATGAAAATGAAATAAATTTATTTTCTTTCAAACCATTTGAAAATAAAATACAAAAATCCTTGCATAACATTTGCATAACATTCAGTACAGCTACGAAATATTTTGGATGCCCTTCCTTATCTCTCGGGCTGTAAAATTTTCACACTTATTACGTGACACCTGAGTAAAAAAAAGGAATTATGAGAATATGATGATTAATTTTTTTTTTTAAAGAATTGGACAACAAACTTTCTTTTTCGATGACCCGATCATAGAAATTCGAAGGTTAAACAACTTAAAGCAATTTCCAACTTTTAAAAATTTCTCAGCCTAAACTATATAAAAAAAAATGGAAAAATGGTTATTAAAAGTGAGTTTTTATGCAGATAAGTAAATAAAGTATATCTAAATCTTTATTTTACTATTTAAAATAAGATTATATTTACGTTAAAAAAGATAAAATATAACCGTACAAAATCTAAAATGAAACTTAAAAAACTAAAATAAATGTATTTAATGGAATAAAAATTAAATTAATTTAGATATTGAATGTCCTTTCCACCCATTATAGTTTTTCTAAAAAAGATTTTTTCATTGAGTTTAAAATTTATATTAAAATTAAAAAATAAAAAAAAAAACCCACACACAATTTAAAAATAAACATTTTATTTTATTTTTTAAAATCAAATTTCATTCTATTCTTTTTATATAAAACACTAAATAAAAACTCTATCTTTTAATTTTTAACAATAATTTAAAATTACATTTTAAATTTAAATCCATTAAAATTTTGAATTTAAAATAATAATTGAAATATTTGTTTGAACGAAATTAAATATTTGATTTTTTTTGGTTAAATATTCTATTAGTTAAAAATTATATTGAAATCTGTAAAGAATTAAAACTATTTTTTAAAATCAATTTTATATATTTTTAAAATAAATAAAGAAGTAAAAAAAAAAAAAAGAAAAAAAAAAAAAGAAACGTGCAAAAACAAGAGTGAAGATCGCCTGCCTTCCCGTTCGTTCCGCTGTATTACGCCGAAAAAAAAAAAGGAGAAACAAAAAAAATTAGCACTCAATCTCTCGTCTTTTTCCGTCTCTCGTTACCCTAAATTTTCCCCTAAATTTCCCTGCAGATCGATTCTCTAATGATCGATTAGTGTAGCTGAGAATAGATCGATTTTTACCCTAAATTTCAGAATCCCGCTCTCTGCTTACCCTAATTTTAGAGGAAACTGCTGATTGATTCGTCCATGAATTAAAAATCAGATGTCTGACGGTAAGCCTTCCGTTCTTCTGTGATTGATTCCTCGTTTGTAGCGCAGTTCGTCTGTTCTGCAGGTGATGCTCGTAAGTACACAAGCACAATCTAAAGGAGAACAGGAAATTGGGAACAATTCAACAGATTTATCAGGTTTTTTTTTTTTTTTTTTTTTTCGCTTTTCAATTTTACGTTTGCTATGATATTCTTTGGTTCCTAGTAAAAGTAAAACGAAAAGAGCATCTCTGTTATCTGAAACCTAGGCATTGAATCTCCGAGGACCATGCTTCCCCCATTTTCCTGTGAAATTTATTTGTGTGATTTTATCTGTACGACTCTTCATTTAGTCAAGTCGTCTCATCAGTTGACATTTTATTACACTTGGTAAGTGAATAACTGTAGCACTTCCCAGTTGGGCTTTCCACTGTGTTATATATCTGTGCCCCATACGTTACTGGTTTACTATTGGTCTCTTTCAATTTCAGCTGTTTTTTCCTGGATTAGGATCAGCGCGATATTATCTTGGGTACTTACGTTTTCTAATTTTGTTTAATAGAGAAATCTTTTTATTTAGTTTTTAAATTATGTATCCGTTCCACTGCCTATGAATGATTATTATGTGGTAGTTTTCTGACCTCGTCTGAGTTATACTCTGGTAGTTAGAGGATGTAAGCTAAGGAAAGTGACCATGCATCCTAATTTTATTGCCAGATATCTTGGCAGGTGCCTGATAAAACTGGTGTGCAGTTATCTGGAGAGGTGGTCCTCCACGTGCTACGTTCAATATGGACCCTGAACTCTATAAAGCGCGTATCTTCATGCAAGAGAAAATGTAAGCTTTATCATTATATATCTATCCTTGATGAGTACTTCAGGTCTTCAGGGGCTGTATCTTTTGTATATGTGCCTCCTTCTGTCCCTTAACTGCACCTGCCCCCCTACTTTACATAGCTTCTGAAAACCCTAATGACTTATAGAAGGATGCATACACGTTGTTCTGCTTTTTTCTCCTAAGCTTTGTTTGTGTGACTGGGGATAGCCATTACCACTCGCTTTCTTCTTTAGTGCTGGGGAAGGGAAACAATTATTTATCGGGCTAGATCATCATTTACTTTTTTTTTTTTTTTTTTGTCAGGTTAAGATTGTTTTTCTATAAGATGTTGTAGCTTAAGTTACATTTTGGAGAAATGATATTGCAGCATAAACTTAATTTGATAAAAAAAATTTAACATTTATTTGCTTTTCCTATTATTCTTATCATCATTTTTATTTGTTTGCATGTGTCAAGCTAGACTGAATTTTAACAGGCATTGTTATCAACTTATTTTTGCCTTGCGCCTCTCAAGCATTGGTGACTTGTCATTTTGTTGATACCATGTTATTTTTAGTGTTTAGTTGGTTTTCAAGTTTATATGATCATAGATTCTAGTTCTTGATCAGTAGGACTTTTTAGACCTTAATTTTGTAGTTTATATATGATAATTTTTCATTTTCCAGTGAATTGTTGCTTCAGAAATTTTTGGTCTTGCCAGTTAAAATGTTTGGTCTTCTGCTTTTCAGCTTTGAGATCTTATTACAGCGGCATCAACGACCCATTGATGAAATACAGAAGCTGAAGTTTAAGGATATCGTGAAGCGCTTAGAGGAGGGCCTTTTTAAAACTGCTCATACAAAGGTCTCCACTCCCAACCCCACCCGATTGTAAAAAAATTTCTTTACCACTAAACATAGTTTGGAGAGACCACCTCTTATGTGGTTTTATCTTTTATGTCTCAAATAACCAAGCATGTTAACTTTTTACCTACTGTGGTGCTAAATAACTTTGGTGTTCATCGGTTTTTTCTATGAATAACTTTTGCTGTTATGCTAATATGACATAGGATGACTATATGAACCTGGATACACTGGAAACTCGTTTGCATAATTTGATCAAGCGCTCGCCTCCAAATAATCAGAACCAGCAATATCAACAGGTGGTTAGTTCTTCTTCTACAATAAGTCAGATGATTCCAACTCCTGGTATGGCTCACAGTGGGAATTCAAAAATGATGGTTGCGTCTTCGGATGATTCCGTTATTTCTACTAGTGCTAGCTTAGCACCTACGACTGTTAGCACAGGAAGCATCATGCCTACTGGTGGAATAAATGGTGGCTCCTTCAACAGAGCTGACGGTGCTTTCCACTTATTAAATTCTTTCTCCATGTCAAAAGGTCTGCTTTTATGAAAAATGTACTAATATCTTCCTTTGCAGGTCCCTTGTCGAATGGATATCAGCAGTCTCCTAGTTATTCGGTTGTTTCTGGTGGAACTATATCATCTGCTGGTGCACAAAGAATTGCTAGCCAAATGATTCCTACACCTGGCTTTAGTAATAATATTAACCATATAAGCAGCAACCAGTCTTATGTGAGCAGGGACTCTTCCAGTAATGGTAGTGGCCTTCCCAGTGTTGAACCGACAGGGTTGTCTCAAGTGCAATTGCAAAAGCAGCATATTGGTGGTCAGAACAATCGTATATTACACAATCTTGGTAGCCAAATGGGTAGTGGAATAAGGTCGGGTTTACAGCAGAAATCTTATGGGTTTACAAATGGAGCTGTAAATGGTAGCTTAGGATTAATTGGTGGTAATGTACAACTTATGAAAGAATCTAGCACCTCAGAGGGCTACCTAGCTGTCCCGTCTTATGGTAATTTAACCAAACCTGTACAACAATCCTTTGATCAGAATGAGAAATCGTTGGTGCAAGGTATAATCTCTTTCTTATCTTTATTGGCTCCATCTTTTTTGTCTAGTAGTTCTTGATGAAATATCACTTCATGACATGATTTGTGATCGATCAATTTCTTTATGCAGGTGATGGATATGGAATGAATAATAACGATTCCTTTGGGTCCGAAAATCTTTATGGTTCTGCAACATCTGTTGGATCAATGATGACTGCTCACAACTTGAACTCGGCCAATTTGTCATCTATATCTAAAACCAGTTCATCTTTCTCCTCTAACCAGTCAAATTTTCATGGAGCTCAACAGGGTACTCACTCCCCCCTCATTGATGGGTCAGATAAGATGAATTTCCAACCTCCGCTATCTTCCAGGGAAAACATCATTGATTCTCATACACAGCAGCAGTTTCAACAATCGCATCACCAATTTCAACCACAACTATTTCTTCAACAATCGAGTGTCCAGAAACAGCAAATTCAACCTCAGCAGCACCTATTGAATAATGATTCTTTTAGTCAGGTTCAGTTAGTGTCCAACCTAGGAAGTCATGTGAAACAGGAACCTGGTGGGGAGCATCACAGTGGGCCTTATCAACCACAAGTTACTGAACATTTCCCATTACCTGAGACGCATAACCAATTTCAACAGAATTCTAGTGATGACTGTGTGAGGAATTCTCAATATCTTTCTGTTTCATCTAGCCAGAATGATATTTGCTCCCCGCTTTCTCAAAACTCTCAACAGATGCAGCAATTTTTTCATCCGCATCTATCAAACTCAAATTCTCAAAATCGTTTTAGCAATCATGCCGGGGCTCTATCAGATGCAACTTTGCAAGGTCAATGGCATCCTCAATCACAAGATAGAAATCACAGGCCAGGGAGCATTGTTCATGAGCAAAATGTCCAAAGTGATTTCCATAGAAAGGTATCTGGTCACGATAAAATGCAATGTGATAATTTACCTACGGAAGGATCAACAATTGGACACTCTGTTGTGACTGGAACTAAATCTGAGCCTCCTAATCCCCTTAATGCAACCTGCCAGAATAACAATAGTATGCGCCAGTTTAGAAATCAGCAGAAATGGCTTCTGTTCATGCGACATGCCCGTCGCTGTGGAGCTCCTGAAGGGAAATGTCCAGAGCGTAACTGTATTACTGTTCAAAAATTGTGGCAACATCTTGATAAATGCAGTTCTTCTCAATGCAGATATCCCCGTTGCCAACATACCAAGGTATTGCTTCATCATCACAAGCAATGTAAGGATCCAAACTGTCCTGTTTGCATTCCTGTCCGAAGCTATATCCAGAGCCGAAAAAAAGTGTGTGTCCGCAATGCATCTGATTCAAATTTGCAAAAATCAACCAATGGATTCCCCAAATCCTGTGATACTCCAGATAATTCCGCTAGGTTTAGTTTGAAGACTCCTCAGGGTACTGAAACTTCAAAAGATCTGCAATCTTCTCTTAAACGCATGAAGATAGAGCAGTCTTCTCAGTCTCTTGTTCCTGAGAGTGAGAGTTCGGCAGTCTCAACTTCTGCTATGAGTGAAAGACCAATGTCTTTGGACGGACAGTGCCAAAATTATCAGCATGGTGATGTTACTATGGCTGTTAAGCATGAGCCTGTAGATGTAAAAATGGATGTACTGCAGAGTTCTACTCTCGAAAGCCATAGTGATTTGAAGGAGGCTAATGCAGACAATAATTGCAGCCATAGGTCTGATGGTGACCTTGATGAGCTTTCTAGTTTACCAAAGCAAGAGAATGTTAAAATTGAGAAAGAGACAGAGTCAAGCTTGCAAGATACTTCAACACATGTCAGTGAGCCTGCAGCCGCCACCAAGTCTGGCAAGCCAAAAATTAAAGGGGTGTCACTAACTGAGTTGTTCACTCCTGAACAAGTGAGAGAACATATCCTTAGTCTCAGACAGTGGGTTGGCCAGGTTAGTTAACAAGGTTTCTTTTTGTGCTCTGTTTTACTAAATTAGTTAATTAATTATTTTATTTTAATGTCTTCTCGTCATTGATCAGGGATGTTTTCTTTTCTTATTTACTTCTATTTTTATTTAGGAAATAAACTTTTCATCGGAAATATATTCTTGGATTCTTAATGTCTGGGATGTTTTTTACTACCTTGGGTAAGAACCAATCAAGAAATTCCATTTTTCCCTTCTAAGATCCAAAAGTGTTTCTATTTTGTTTTTGCCATTTTTTGGGGGGTGAAGGATATAGAGATATATTTGAGAATATGTTTATAAAAATAAAAATAAAAATAAATTTTATTTACATAATATGTTCTATGTAGCCCATAAAGTAGTTCCATGTAGTAACTTATAGTCGGTTGACGTTAATACATAAGGATCTACAAAAGATTTGTTTTTGCGTCAATTCAAAACCCAGAAACTGTGTCCTTGAGTTATAAGATCCTTTTCATTTTCAATCTTTATTGGATTTTTTAAGTACAAATGTAAAAGGGGTATTTTATGTTTGATTTTTGTGTAGGACTTTTCATCTCCCTGGTTGGAACCCTTTGTTTCATATATGTTAAGATTTTTTTTACAAATAATTTTTTGGTGGTATGTATTATGGGGTACTTAACCCGTGAGTGATGAAGTGCACTTTGCCATCTCAAAATTTCTTTCTTTTACTATTTTCTTTTTCTCCAGAGCAAATCCAAGGCTGAGAAGAATCAAGCAATGGAACAATCAATGAGTGAGAATTCCTGTCAATTGTGTGCAGTTGAGAAACTTACTTTTGAGCCGCCACCTATATATTGCACGCCATGTGGTGCTCGTATAAAGAGAAATGCAATGTATCATACGGTAGGTGCTGGTGATACGCGGCATTATTTTTGTATTCCTTGTTACAATGATGCTCGTGGAGAGGCTATAGTTGTTGATGGGACTGCCATTCCCAAATCAAGATTAGAGAAGAAGAAAAATGATGAAGAGACTGAGGAATGGGTATGTTTTATTTATAATATGCTATGTTTGATTTTAGATTTTCTTATGCTTCCAATTTCAGTTTTTCAACCATCCCAATGCTTTCTTTCAGTGGGTTCAATGTGATAAATGTGAAGCATGGCAGCATCAGATCTGTGCTCTTTTCAATGGTCGAAGAAATGATGGCGGTCAAGCCGAGTATACTTGTCCAAATTGTTACATTCATGAAATTGAAAGAGGAGAGCGCATACCATTACCTCAAAGTGCAGTTCTTGGTGCCAAAGACTTGCCTAAAACAATTCTTAGTGATCACATAGAACAACGGTTAGTTAGGAAATTGAAACAGGAAAGACTGGAAAGGGCAAGAATTCAAGGAAAAAGTTATGATGAGGTGATTTCAACTAACCTATCTCTGACTTATAAATATGTTGGGAAGTATTTTTTTTTGTTGGATATAAGTTATCTTGTGTCTCTTCAGTATGCGTTTTTTTAGCTCATGAATTTCTATCATATCAAAGGGACAAGTGGTAAATCTAAATGTTTTTGAGTTTGAGTTCAATTATTGGCTACTTATAGAGGATATATGCCAAATGTCATAGGGTTAGTTGGATGCGATTAATCAGGGTGAGGATAATTTTGCTGGGATACACGGTTAAAAAAAGAAAAGAAATAGTGGATGTTATTCATCCTGCTGAACACTGAAATGATTGGGTTGTTGTAATTTCAGATTGTCAAAAGCAAACTTATGATGTTGAAGGCAATCCTTATAATCGTAATTTAACAATAATTATTTTTTTAGTAAGTTCTTTATTCATTTTTTAAAAAAAAAAAAAGTTGTTAAAACTGAATCCCTCAATCCAAGAATCAAAGTAAAAGGTACACAGTTCGATAGAAATTTGGAGCAAATTAAGTTTTTGGGCTATTCTTGGTGCATTTTTTTCCACTTTTTTGTTATTAGATTACTTTGTTGATCTTCTCCAATTGGAATTTTTTTTTTTTTTTTTTTTGACTGATTAAAGTCTTGCACATATTTTGTTCTTTTTCGTTTGTTCAATGAATTTGTTTTTTTAAGTTTCATAAAAAGCCTTAATTGAAAAGAATGGCGGTGCTAGATTTGAGTTGAAGTCCCTGAAAGCGTATGGTATTTCTTTCTAATCTTTTCTTTCCCGGGGGGGTAGGAATCTGCAATTGGATTTTCCCATGTACTGCCAATTGTTCTATTCTTGAATAAAATTCTCAACTTTCAGTTTGTGCACTTTTCTTTTGGTGAATTTCTGTCTTATTTTCTCCTTGTGGAAAACACCAAGAGACTTGATCTGTCATGACTGCTACTCGAACTTCAGCATGTGTTTTCTTTGTCTCACCTGTTATTTTGTTGGCGTGTTGCTAGGTTCCTGGAGCCGATGGACTTGTCATTAGAGTTGTTTCTTCGGTTGACAAAAAGTTGGAAGTTAAGCAAAGGTTTCTAGAAATTTTTCAAGAAGAAAATTATCCGTTTGAGTTCCCTTACAAATCTAAGGTACAAAGAAAGCATGAAGGACTATGATTAGGACCATTGTATTGTTTAATTTATTAGATATGAACTTCTAGTGTAGTATGAGTTGCTAGGTAATTAGTTGTTAGTATCATCTGAAGCTATCTTCTCTTTTTTTCTTGCCAGGCAATTCTATTGTTTCAGAAGATCGAAGGTGTTGAAGTGTGCCTATTTGGCATGTATGTTCAAGAATTTGGGTCTGAATGTCAGTTTCCTAATCAGCGTCGTGTTTATCTCTCATACCTTGATTCAGTGAAGTATTTCAGACCTGAGATTAAGACACACACTGGGGAGGCTCTTCGCACTTTTGTTTACCATGAAATTCTGGTCAGTTTTATTATTTCAAATACCCTTATCTAAACTAGTATTATTTCATATTGCCTGTGGCTAATCTTAGTCGCACCTTTTGTTATTTAGTTATCTACAAGATGCTATTGTATTTTATCCCTATTTTTATCCTTTCAGATAGGATACCTTGAATATTGCAAAAAACGGGGATTCACAAGCTGCTATATATGGGCATGTCCTCCATTGAAGGGTGAAGATTATATATTATATTGCCATCCAGAAATCCAGAAAACACCAAAATCTGATAAACTTCGGGAGTGGTAAGAGAGAGTTCATCAACCCTCGGGATAAAATTTTTGGATGCTATTTCTGCTCTCTAGTTTCAGATATAAGTTTTTTTTTTTTTTTCCTTTCTAACTCCTCATTTGGCATGTTGTTCAATTTCAGGTATTTATCAATGTTGAGAAAAGCTTCCAAGGAAAATATTGTTGTTGATCTCACTAATCTATATGACCATTTCTTTGTCTCTACTGGTGAGTGTAAGGCTAAGGTCACTGCAGCAAGGTTGCCGTATTTTGATGGTGATTATTGGCCTGGTGCTGCGGAGGATTTGATTTATCAGCTTCGCCAAGAAGAGGATGGAAGGAAACAGAACAAAAAAGGATTGACTAAAAAGACGATCACAAAGAGAGCTTTAAAAGCATCTGGGCAGTCTGACCTTTCTGGTAACGCGTCAAAGGATCTGCTACTAATGCATAAAGTAATATTTCTTTTCCAAGCCTTTCTGTTTTCATATTTTTATATTTGGTCTGCAATTAGATATTGATAATGTAAAAGATACCTATGTGTTCTTAATGACAAATATAAAAATATAATTGGGAAGGGGCATGGAATGTGACCAAGTTTAATGCTTTGGACGAATTTAAAATTTTTAATTGTAGTAAATAAATTTATTGACATTTGGGTAGCTCAATCGTTTGCCATGTCTTTTATTCCACATTTATTTCTCTCTTTGACACGTGTTCGTCGCGTCATTTTCATTTTTTCTGAACACGTTCTTTTGCATATAATTTTGAATGTATCCTTATGATTAAATGTTATGCTGGAGGAGGGTTAAGTTTTGCAAATTGTAAGATTATGAGCTAAATAACCACTTGTTAGAAGATTAAATAATCAATTTAATGGCATGGAGTTGTGTTTTCTACTTCATATGTATGTTTTATATATATTAGAAAGTTTCTTCTATACTTGATAAATTGAAATCACATATTCTAGCGTGCAATATATTCTTTAAATGGGTGCAATTTTAATTGTGAGGCTCCAGTGAGGTGGCATTAAACCTATTATCTTTAATTGATTTCTGTTATTTCTCCAGCTTGGTGAAACCATTTCTCCAATGAAGGAAGATTTTATCATGGTTCATTTACAGCACGCTTGCAGTCACTGTTGTATTCTGATGGTATCTGGAAGTCGTTGGGTTTGCAACCAATGCAAAAACTTCCAGCTTTGTGATAAGTAAGAGCCCCAAGCTGTTTCTTGTTTCTTCTGCTGCATATTGTATATTATATGTAGTGTTGTAGCGTCTTTAAAATTTAGTGTTGTCCCAGTTATTCACTACAGCGTTGCCCTTTTTATTTTTATTGTTGATGGTGGCTTTTCTAGATATTTCTTTATGTTTTTATTATAATGAATTGATGGAGACTTGATAATACAAAAATGGAATTGGGAAGATGTAGTACCGATCATATCCAAGTTGGCATCTCTTTCTTTTGTTTAGTTGAATTTGTGATGCTATTAACTTTTTGTGGTGGCTGTTGATTTTTATTTTGAAAATACCTGTTTTTTGTTCCACAGGTGCTATGAGACAGAACAAAAACGTGAAGAAAGAGAGAAACATCCCATAAACCAAAGAGAAAAACATCCCATAAATCAAAGAGAAAAACATATCCTCTATCCTGTACGTTGTCGAGTTTGGAAATATATTCTGCATTTTTGTACATTTGTTGAAGTAACTGTTATCTGTAATTGGCGTTCTGTCCAGCCAATGCATCAAAAATGTTTTTAAAGCATTTATCTTTCATCTGTATATATTTTTTTAATTCAGAACTAATATGGGATAGCTGAACTGAACTCTGCAGGAAGAAATCAATGACGTGCCTGTTGATACCAAGGATAAAGATGAGATTCTTGAGAGTGAATTTTTTGACACCAGGCAAGCATTTTTGAGTTTGTGTCAAGGAAATCATTATCAGTATGATACTCTTCGGCGGGCCAAGCATTCTTCAATGATGGTTCTATACCATCTTCATAATCCAACTGCACCTGCGTTTGTCACAACTTGCAACATATGTCATCTGGACATAGAAACTGGTCAAGGTTGGCGTTGTGAAGTTTGCCCTGATTATGATGTATGTAATTCTTGTTACCAAAAGGATGGCGGCATTGATCATCCTCATAAGTTGACTAATCATCCTTCCATGGTTGATCGAGATGCACAAAATAAAGAAGCTCGGCAAGTTCGAGTCTTACAGGTGTTGTGGATATTTTTTTTGTTATTGCATAAGCTCTTAGCCCTATTTCTTCATCCAGTCGTATTCTTGTCATTGCACTTTGCTGCATATTCTGTTAAGCCAAGGACTTGCTTTCTGTATGGTCCGCAACATACCTACCTCTTTTTGGCTTTTCAATCATGTGCCGCTTTTGGTTTCCTTGATGTTCTATGCATTTATTAGTCCCAATATTTACCCCACGTCAAAAGATTATCAATGTACAACAAGGAAAATGTTATACTTCATGTTCTATAAGTTTACGTTTGCTTTATTTTTAGTAGTAATTTGTGATGATTAACTAGACGTTCATCTAATTAGCTGGTTTGATTAAGAAGTCGACAATTAGTCATTTGGCATCTAATTGCAATGTACCCTCATTCTAAGATATAGCATGACCCTGGTGCTGAATTCTACATGTACCATCATTTGGCAGTGTTTGTGGTGCTTGTCATTCATCTTATCGGTTTTATCTTTGGCAATCACCTTGACATATCATGTTCCATTTTACTTTAATCCCATGTGGTCGTGCATACATGAATTTCTTATTTTATTTTCTATGGCTTACTCTTGTTAGTTTTTGATGTTGCAGCTTAGAAAAATGCTCGATCTTCTGGTGCATGCGTCTCAATGTCGTTCTGCACATTGTCAGTATCCAAATTGTCGGAAGGTGAAGGGGCTTTTTCGACATGGGATACAATGCAAAATACGTGCGTCTGGTGGTTGTGTTCTCTGCAAGAAAATGTGGTATCTCCTTCAACTACACGCTCGAGCTTGCAAAGAATCTCAATGCCATGTACCCCGTTGCAGGTAATCTCAACATCCTTTCATCAAGAGCTACTTACTTCAAGTCTTTTATTTACCTTCATTTTCTTTTTCATTCCTAAGTTTACAATATCTGTCTCTGTGCATCATATGAATCGAGTTTAAAGGTTCAATTTTTAATGTAATTCAGAGATCTCAAAGAGCACCTAAGGCGGCTGCAGCAGCAATCAGATTCACGAAGAAGAGCAGCTGTGATGGAAATGATGAGACAGAGAGCTGCAGAACTGAACAATACCGGGTAACCAGTTCGTCTGTTGGTTGGTTTACATTATTATTGATGATCAAATTTGAACTGAAGCCACTCTTGAAAGAGCACTGCTAGGGAAGGGAATCAGTCAGTGACTGACTTGCACAACTTCATCATATTGGTTAAATATTCAGCTTTAGGAAGCAATTCTTTTATTCTATAGTTCTACGACTCGATTTTTCCCCCCCAACAGAAAAGCGAGACCCGAGCAGCCAGCAGCTACCCACCTTCGTCTTCATCTACCACTAACCACCATGCTCTTCTAATGCCCATTGCCCTGATCCCACCAACTCATTCATTCTTCCTTTTTAATCTGTAAAATACCACCTTTTGGTAGCACGCACGTCTACTTATGTTCATAAGATTAAATAATTAGCTTCAGGAAGTGCCCAAGGAAACGTACATTTACTTGTATAATTTGGCTACTACGTTATTTATAGATCAGCAACTTCAGTTTTCCATTTGATTTCAAGCATTGTATTATATTAGCTTTATGTAAATTGCTTTATTTCTGTGTTCGGTTCGTGGTCGGTAATCCGAAAACATAAATTTAGATTTGTATTTTCATGTTTTCAAATATGTGTTTGATAACTGGCTTATAAATTGGATTCATAGTAACTAAATATTGTGTTGAATATAAATTTTTATTAATTGATTTTATGCTATTAAAGTTCGTTTTATTATTATTTTGTTATGTTGTGTATATTTTTTAATTTAAATTTATAACATGAAATGTTTTGTTTATTACAGTTATGTTATGTTTTGTTTATCGAGTACGAAGCCATATCCTAGAGTTGTTCGTCCTTGGTTCACTAGAACAAAATTCTTTTACTTTAATTTATCTAGGTGGTTTGAATTATGGAAGTTAGTTAATAATGGCGGGGAAATGCTCGGTGTCACAATCACGCTTTCTTGGCAATTTTGACGTATGGTCGAGCCTCGAGCCACATTTTGAAAAAAAAATGTTTTCGAAAATGTGGGTAAGAAAAACCGTTGAAAGTAAGTATTGTGAAAGTTAATTGCATTGAAAATAGGTAGGCAAAAGAGATTATAATACTTGGTCGGGGAGGTTTGATGACTACTTGGTCGGGGGAGGTTCCGTATTTGGCGTGTTGTGGGAATGTCCTAAACAATTTTGACCATGATACTTGGCTTCTTGATCAATGCTATAATCGATCAATGATAAACTCATGTTTGCAAATACGACAACAAATTTTATTCCATTACAACTATCGTTTCCTTAAAAAGAAAAAATGGGTCGAGAATAATAAGAAAGATCTTCAAAAACTAAACAATTATGGAACAAAATCGTAGCGAAACGAGCATATAGTCGAGCATATGGTGTGGAAGCAATCTTAAGAGGGAAGAATATTGGAAATGGAAAGCTATGGATGTAAGGTTTCAAGGACTACAATGCCGCGTTATTTTTATTTGCTTTGCCTAATTTATTATTGGCGATGGCGATGGGAAACGCCCTTTTTTTCTTCCTTTTTTAAAGCACATGCGACTTTAAAATTAAACAAAATAATTAATTAAACTCCTTTATATCCCAATTTAATATAATAAAAATATATAATATAAAAAAAAGGAAAAAAAGTGGGAATAAAGCCAGCTGGAAAATTGAAATTCCTTAAATATAATTATATTCAAATTCATAAAGTTAATTTCCATTAATCTTCTTTTATAAAATAATTTTAATTTTAATTTCCTTACTCTCTCTCTTATTTATTTACTACATTAATTTTTTTAATTTAGTTTCTTGCTAGTTGATGTATTTTTTGTTCTAGTTAGTTACTATTTGTTATTATTGATGGGTGTTATTTTAATTAACTTTATATTAGCATGTTATTTAATAACACATTTTAATTAATACATATACATATATATATATATATATATATTTGTCAATTTATATTATATAGTTTTGGCCTAAAATTGTAGTATATCATGTTTTCATTATGATCTTCGTTTGTCATGATTCCGTGGTAAGAAAATAGGGCCCAAAAGGATTCTATGCTCTTCAACATGCATTCCACCGACATTTTCTCTTTTACAAATTTGCTAAATAAAAACAAACAAACAAACCTCTCATTTTCAATCTCTTACGGGTCTCTCTCCGTTCATGTTAACATCGAACTTGGAACGGTGATTGTCTTGTACCACTTGTCACAATTGCATTTTTTGCGGCAACGAGACAACAATTGTGTGACACTTCTTCTAACCTAGCAAATAAGTCAAGCTGTGTGAAATTCTGACTTCATGGACCATATCACTGTATACTCGAGCCTCGGATCGTGTTTTGAAAACGATTGTAAAGAAAGTAATGTTGTAAGGTAAAAATGAGTGGATAATGATGACTTTGATAATATATAACTCGGGTAAGAAGAATTGATAAGCGTTGTTTCCGAACTAATAGAAACTAAATTTAAATTTGAGAGACGTGGTCGATGATGGCCTTAAATTTGTATGGTTGGGGTGTTGGTTTAGTCCAAATGGGAAACAAAAAAACAAATGGGAATGAAATTCAGAACATATTAATTTGAGCATTGATGAGAGGATGAAGTGAATGAGGAGATAATGAAGACATGAGTATGGAGTTCCATAAAGATCAAATAAAAAGCTCTCTCCTCTATAATCCACTCGAAAAAATTACGAACTTCGTTCCCCTTTCAATCGACGTAGGATCTCACAGTTCATTCCTTTTTGGGGTTACCGTTGTCGTTGGCACATCGCCCGGTGTCCACTCCCTTTGAAACTCAGTGTATTCTCTGGCACACCGCTTGAAATCTAGCTCTAGTACCATTTGTAACGACTCAAGCCCACCACTAGTAGATTTTGTCTCTTTGAGCTTTCCCTTTTGAGCTTCTCATCAAAGTTTTTAAAACGCGTCTACTAAGAAGAAGTCTCCACACCCTTATAAACAATGTTTCGTTCTTCTTTCCAACCAATATGAGATCTCACAATCTACCTCTTGCGGGGCTCAGTGTCATCGTTGGCATACCACTAATGTCCACCCTCTTCGGAGCTCAACGTCCTCACTGACACACTGCCCTTATAAATATTGTCTTCTTCAAAGTTTTTAAAACGTCAATGCTAAGAAGAGGTTTCCACGCTTTTATAAAGAATGTTTCGGTACTCCTCTCCCAACCTCACATCGGGATCTCACATGCAGTGACTGCGACTGTGGCATGCCCATGCCCTGCCCCGAGATCTGCGTAGGAAGAGAAGCTTTTTATGAGTGCCGACAAATGGATTTGAGACAAGGCTTCCCCACAACGTGATTGTCAAAGCGACCGTGCCATTCAAATCAACGCGCCATCTCCCCAACCTCCGCCTCCGCCCCTTCTTAAATTCCCTCACCTTCCCACCCAAATCCTTCATTTATTCCGACTCCCCTGTTTCCTCCCCTGCTACCTCCCCTGTTTCCTCCCTCAACACAAACCACAAGCAAAGCCACCTCAATAATCCCATCTTAATGGCCAAACTAACCAAAACCCACCTCAAATTTTGGCTGTTTATGCTGCTGATCCTCTTTCCCATGGCTCCGGCGGCGGATCTTGAACAAACAGAGTGCTTAAAAGTCCCCTCGTCGGAGTTCTCCAACTCTGTTCTCTCCACCATCGGCGTCGTGCGCCAGGTCATGCTCATTTTCTCTCCATTCACTAAATTTCTCGGTGATTCCCGCCTTTCCACCGCCATTTCCGACTGTCTCGATTTGCTGGACTCTTCTTCCGACCAGTTGAGCTGGTCGCTCTCCGCCGCCCAAAATCCGAAGGGTAAACGTCTTTGTCGCCAAAACATAATAAATTTCGTTTTTGCATATTAACCCACATCTGTTTTCGTTTTGCATAATCCAGCTAAGAACAACAGCACCGGAGATCTGAGCTCTGATCTGAAGACATGGCTGAGCGCCGCCGGAGTTAACCCAGAAACATGCATGGAAGGATTCGAAGGCACCAATAGCATTGTCAAAGGATTAGTCTCCGAAGGCATCAACCAATTAACTTCTCAGGTTTATAACCTTCTTTCCATGGTGAAATCGATCTCCAATCAGCCGGTCGGAAAAGGGGAGAGCGAGTTTCCTGCCTGGCTCAAAACGGAGGAACAGAGCCTTCTGCAACAAAATGACTTCGCCGCTGATGCGACTGTGGCCGCCGATGGGACAGGGGATTTCACCACCGTGATGGAGGCGGTGCTGGCAGCCCCCGACAAGAGCATGCGACGGTATGTGATATACGTGAAAAAGGGTGTATATTTCGAGAACGTTGAGATCAAGAAGAAGAAATGGAATATCATGATGATCGGAGATGGCATTGACGCCACCGTCATATCCGGTAACCGGAGCTTCATCGACGGCTGGACGACGTTCCGGTCAGCCACCTTCGGTAACCCTTTAACTCTCTCTTCCACTTTGATTCCAAATTAACTGCGGAAAATATCTGCTCCGAAGTGGACCCTTCAACAACTTCGCTTTATGAATACGACTCATTACGAACAGAACAGACAAACAACCCATGTTTTTTCAAACACAAAGAATCTGTTTTTTTTTTGACGTTTTTTCATAAATTTCAAACATGTCATGATATTAGTGTAAAAAACACGTGTATTTTTTCTTAAAAATGCTATTAAATTTTCAAAATTAAATAATTTTCTAAATATTAGTACAAAATATATTAAATGAAAACTATTAATATTTTTTTAAAAAATACTTTCAAGCTTTCAAAATAGTTTTTTAAAAAGTATCTTTTTAATTCGGTTTGAAAAATATTTTTTATAGGGTGATTTTTTTAATAAAAATTAAAAAATATATACTTAAATGAGTATATAACGAGACAATGAGTATCACAGTTCAAAAAAATGAAGCCCAAAGATGATAATATTGGTAGGTTTGAGCGGTTACAAATGGTATAAGAGCTAGTCACGAGTCGGTGGGCCAGCAAAGACGCTGGTCCTCGAGGGTTGGATTGTTAGAATCTACATCGGTATCCAGAATTTATTTGTAAATATTTTTAAAAAAAAATTATAAATATTAAAAGTATTAATATTACTATAAAAATTCATTAGTATTTTTTAAATATAATATTAATGATAATAGTACCTTTTTTTAATTTAAGAATATTATTAAAATTATTTTTATTAATTATTTGGTAATTTTTGATTTGCAGCTGTTAGTGGAAGAGGGTTCATAGCACGAGACATAACGTTCGAGAACACGGCAGGGCCGGAGAAGCATCAAGCCGTGGCACTTAGGTCCGACTCGGACCTATCAGTGTTCTTTAGGTGTCGTATGAGGGGCTACCAAGACACGCTATACACGCACACCATGCGCCAATTCTACCGCGAGTGCCACATCAGCGGCACGGTCGACTTTCTCTTCGGTGACGCAACCGTGGTCTTCCAAAACTGCACCATCCTAGCCAAGAAGGGTCTTCCCAACCAGAAAAACACCATCACTGCCCAAGGCCGAAAGGACCCGAATCAGCCCACCGGCTTCTCCATTCAATTCTGCAATATCTCCGCCGATTCCGACCTGCAGCCGTCGGTTAACGCCACGGCGACGTACCTCGGGAGGCCATGGAAGGAATACTCAAGAACCATTATCATGCAGTCCTACGTTAGCAATGCCATTAGGCCAGAAGGCTGGCTCGAGTGGAATGGCGATTTTGCTTTGAATACTTTGTTTTACGCCGAGTTTATGAATTATGGACCAGGGGCCGGGTTGGCTAAGCGCGTCAACTGGCCGGGTTACCACCGGCTGAACCAAACCAGTGAGGCTACTAACTTCACCGTGTCTCAGTTCATTGAGGGGAACCTTTGGCTGCCATCCACCGGTGTCAAGTTCACCTCAGGATTTGGAGCCAACTAAGGAAGCCATTGGCTTTGGTTTGTACAATGGCCACTAATTATTATTATATGATTCATAGCTATACGTGTTACACGAGCGTGTATGTCTAAGTTAAAAGCTTTGTGTTCGTGAGAATCTAAGACTCATCGACGTAAGCAAAAGAGATCGTTTGGTTTAAGATCTGTGTATATCACCGTGGATAATAAAAAATACGAAAATATGCATTGTCAACCCTTAAATTACTTAACTTATACGAGAATAAGTGAATTTCTTTGAAATCGTGTTCCCGCTTCCTATTTAGTCAACTCTACGAATTACTGACTCGTTGACTTAGCTACACAAGTCACTTACGAATCATTAAATGTATGGATAAAATTAGTAGGAGGAGACACTTAAACGTATCATTTATTGAACGTGGTATTTATGTGTGTCCAATGCATTAATAACTTTCAAATTTTTATATAATAAATAATGTTCGAAATAAAATAATTAAAATAATTATTAATTATTAAAAAAATAAATCATTAATTACGAAAATATTATTTTTAAATTCTCAAATATAAGCTGAATTTTAAATTTAAATAATTTTTTTTATAAATAAAACAGGTAATATAAGATAAAAAGGAAACCATAAAAAATTAAGATAAAAGGTATTTAATTAATATTTAGTTCGTTTTTTTATTTTTTATTTTCAAGATTGAGTTGGTTTATATTTATTTGTAGGTATTAGTCGGTATGTTTTATCCTATTTAAACGTTGTCTGTAACCTTCTATCCCAATGTATTTCTCACTCTTAACTCTGTTTCTTTAAATAATAATCAGATCCCAATTATATTTCTCATTTTTAACTTTGTATAGTTTTTTTTTAAATAATAATATTTTCAGATCGTAGTAGATATTGTGTCAGTAGTCAATGAAATATGAACATTCTCGTTGCTCTAGATGAGATGGCGTTTGTTTTGCAGTCTAGACGAGCAACTATACGCATAGATTCAATGCTTTTAAATTTGCAACAAAGGACTGCGGAGAACGTAAGAGAAGAGGACGAACCATTCATTTCATATATATTTTGAGTTTTTTTTTATAATTTTAAATTTTATTTTTTCTATTTATTTATAAAATACTCGTATATATATTTAAATTTTTTAATAATAGATTATAAAAGTAGATTTTAAATAGAAATTTATTAAATTTGTTAATGAATGAAAAATAATAATTAATATATATTTAAATTAGCGCTGAATCTCTGGGTATTGTGAGGCCGGCAACTAAACTGGGTGCCCTTTGTCTTTAGCATTTAGCCTTTACTTTGCTTCACATTTAAAACACTCTCGTGACTCCCACCACTGCTTCGCGCTCGCTTTCTCTCTCTCTCTCCTTCGTCTTCTCCCCCTTTCATTTGGGTTTTCTTCTACCACCCGGCGGGCAGCGACTCCTCAGATCTCTCCACCAACCCTCATTTGCTTCCAAAAGGTTACAAATCCCGTTCCTCATTTTCCTTCAATCTGCAATTAATCGTTTCTTCTTCAACCTCTGTCAATTGTTCGTTTTCAGTTTTTACTCTCACATTTTTTCTTGTTATGAACAGATGATTTTCTTGCATTGCTCTTTAACTTCACTGGATCTATTTTCTTATAGCTCATTTGCGTTTTATGTATACTTCTTTTGTTCTTCGAGAAATTGATGTGTTCCTAGTCCATTGCGTTTCAATTTGTTGTTTTCTCTCACTTTCTAGTGGTGCCCTTCGATTAACAATGGGTTTTATATTATAGTTCGAGAAGGATTTTTATTTTGGACTAATTTGCTTTAATGTCATCCGTTCGTCAATTTCTATACTATATCTTTGTCTGCTTCCCTTCATGTTCTTATTCGATCGTGATTGAAATTGACCTTTTCAATTGTGGGTTTGTGGAGCATTTTCAGTAGTTAAACTCCATGGTCGATGATGCTGATAACCTTGGCCCCGTTTCTGCAGTTTTAATTTACAGGGATCATCCTGTGAAGTTAAATCCATTTCTGCAACTGTCAAATGACCTTTGACATGGCTCAGAGTGCTAGGACAATGAGTTCTTCCTTTAACTCCAGCAGTGGCAACGATGATGCTCTTCTTCAAAGCTTTGCTGCTGCTTCAAATGGGGATGATTATGATAGCGATGGCTCCAACTTTGCACCCCCGTGAGTGTTTACAAAATACCCAACGCAACTGTTATCTCTAAAATTCTATCCATTTTGTATTTGATTTCATGAATTGATCTAAGAATCAGACATTTAGTGGAACAATGAAAATCAGAAAGCGTTGTATTAGTTTAGTACTATTCTCGTGGGCTTGATGTTTTTTTGAGTAGTTTTTTCTGTCTCTTGATAATTAACCTTCACCTTGGTCGTTTCTGCAGTACTCCTACAACCATATCGATGGCAATTCCAGCCGAACTTGCTGGGGTCATACCTTTGATTGATAGATTCCAGGTGGGAAAATATTTAGGGTACCTGCAAGTGTGAAAGGGTTTGTGCTCTTTATTTTCATTGTATATAATCCCTGAAATTTGATTTCTCTATATGTTATTTTCGAAGGTCGAAGGATTCTTAAGGATGATGCATAAACAGATACATTCTTCTGGAAAACGTGGATTCTTTTCCAAACGATCTGTAGGTCCTCAAGTTCGGGACAAATTCACATTTGAAGATATGTTGTGTTTCCAAAAGGTGAAAACATCTTGTTGTCGTGAAATTTAAGTACTCACTAGAATCTTACACAAGTAAGTTGCAAATTTGTGCAGGATCCAATACCAACTTCATTACTTAAAATTAACTCTGACTTGGTGAGCCGAGCCATTAAACTATTCCAAATAATCTTGAAGTACATGGGTGTCGACTCATCTGATAGAGTTAATGCAATAAGCTTAGATGAACGAATTGAGCTCGTTGGAAAACTATACAAGCAAACTTTGAAACGTTCAGAGCTTCGAGATGAACTTTTTATCCAAATCTCAAAGCAAACTAGAAATTCTCCCGATTGGTATGCTCTAAAATATATTTTTTTTCCTTGTTCATCCTTGGTTTTAATGATTAAATTCTAAGTTCAATATACTACCATATCTTTTGGATTGATCTCTCTATGTATATGAATAAATATTACAGGCAATATTTGATCAAAGCATGGGAGCTGATGTATCTATGTGCATCTGCCATGCCTCCTAGCAAGGATATTGGTGGATATCTTTCAGAGTATGTTCATACTGTTGCACAAGGCAGTAGTACTGATTCAGAGGTTCGAGTTTTTGCATTAAATACACTGAATGCTTTAAAGCGTTGCATGAAGGCGGGTCCCAGGCATATAATACCTGGTCGTGAGGAAATTGAAGCTCTTTTAACAGGGCGAAAGCTTACAACCATAGTGTTTTTCTTGGATGAAACTTTTGAAGAAATCACATACGATATGACAACAACAGTGGCTGATTCTGTTGAGGTTGATTCATAACTTCGTGTTTTCTACATGTTTTATTTATTTATTTATTTTAAATAAAAAACTTGAGAATAGTTTTTTTCTTTGTAAATTAGGGGTGGAAAGTTTTTTTCCTTGTGGCTCCGATCTAAAATCTTAACTCATTTCATTATTTTTGTTCAGGAACTTTCAGGAATTATAAAACTGTCAGTACACTCTAGCTTCAGTCTTTTTGAATGCCGTAAGATTGTCAGTGGGGCTAAAGCACTTGATCTCGGAAATGGTACAATTTAACTCATTACATTTTGTTTCTAATTTGAACGGTCAAATAGACATCTTAATCTTACATGAAATTCTTCTCAACAGAGGAGTATGTTGGGCTTGATGATAACAAATATATTGGAGATCTGTTAGCAGAATTCAAGGCAGCAAAAGATCGAAGTAAAGGAGAAATTCTGCACTTCAAGCTGACATTTAAAAAGAAGCTGTTTCGGGAGTCTGATGAAGCTGTTGCAGACCCAATGTTTATACAGCTATCATATGTTCAGGTACAAATGTTTTTGCTGTGGTTAAATTAGATATTTGCATTTTGGTTTGTTCTGTCTAAGAGATTCATGAACTTTAAAAAATGTCTGACGGATCCCCTTTACCTTGAAAATTGTCCGATAAGTCTTTGGACTAAAAAATGTATATGGTAGGTGAGGGATCTATTAAACACGTAATTAAAAGTTTATAGATGTATTAGATACATTCAAAAGTTTAGGAACATGATACACGTTATAAAGTTTATGGATCTAATACACGTAACATTGAAAGTTTAGTAACCCAACCTATTAGATGTTTTTTTTGAAACTAGAGACCCTTTTAGACACAACTTTAAATTTTAAGATTCTATTTGATAACTAATTGGTTTTTGGTTTGTAGTTTTTGAAAATTGTGCTTGTTTTCTCATTATTTTTCTTGAAAAAGAAAACATTTTGATAAGATATCTTTAAAAACAATTATATTATATTTTGAAGAATATCCTTAGCAATCAATACATTGATGTTAATAAACATTTAACATCTATCAGTCTATGTTTGCAGCTTCAGCATGACTATTTGTTGGGGAATTATCCTGTTGGAAGGGATGATGCTGCTCAGCTGTCAGCATTACAGATCCTGGTTGAAATTGGGTTTATTAGCAGTCCAGAATCTTGCACGTAGGTGTTTTTTTTTTTTTTTTTTTTTTTTTTTTTTTTTTTTTTTTTTTTTTTTTTTTTTTTTTTTTTT
>NW_019268517.1:10375755-10424587 GCF_002738365.1 Cucurbita moschata
TGATAGTTTTTTTTTTTTTTTTTTTTTTTGTTTCCTCTGACAAGTGTTTTCTTCATCCACAATTATGTAAAAAAAAAATCACCTTTTTGAGTATTTGTTTCTGTCGTCCATTCATTTTATTCTTATTTTTAACTGTTTGATGGGTAATAGTGATTGGAATTCGCTTCTGGAAAGATTTGTTCCCCGACAAATTGCCATAACGAGACCAAAGCGAGAGTGGGAGTTGGATATTCTCTCGCGTTATCGTTCCATGGTAAGATTTGGTATTTCGAATGTTCTGTTGCAGTGAATTACTATCTTGAAGAGTCTGTATGGATTAGTCAATATGATCCTACTGTGAGTGATTTTAGAGAATACCTTGGAGCATACGTTCAAATCTCAAGTGTACGTCTTTTTTTCCTTGGGTACAGGCATTTGTTTCTGAATATTTCTCTTACTAATTTGTCAGGAGCATCTGACAAAAGATGATGCAAGACAACAATTTCTTCGGATATTGAGATCGCTTCCCTACGGGAATTCAGTTTTCTTTGGCATCCGCAAGATTGATGATCCCATTGGACTTCTACCTGGGCGAATAATTTTGGGTATCAACAAAAGAGGGGTAATTTAGAGATCTAGTGCACATAACTACTTATAATGGCTAATATTCAAAGACATGCATGCTGCCATGTGTCGTATATAATGAGATACCTGTCTGGTGATTTAAATTTTCCTAGATAATGCATTCTGCCTGGTTGCAGTTGATTCAATAGCTCAATTTTCTCTAGGTTCATTTCTTCCGTCCAGTTCCGAAGGAGTATTTACATTCTGCTGAATTAAGAGATATAATGCAGTTCGGCAGCAGTAACACTGCTGTCTTTTTTAAGATGAGAGTTGCTGGTGTCCTACACATTTTCCAGTTTGAGACCAAGCAGGTTAGCTTTGTTGCTTTCATTACTATACATCCATAATGGTGTTTGGGAATTTCAGCCCTTCATGTGTTTCTGTTATTACATTTTTTAACGAGGTGTTCTCATTTTCTAGGGAGAAGAAATTTGCATTGCTCTGCAGACACACATAAACGATGTCATGTTGCGTCGTTACTCTAAAGCTAGATCTGCTGCTGTTGGCTCCATGCTTGGAGATTCTTCCAGCAATTTTAAGGCTCAAAGTGTGGAAGCATATGAGAAACGAGTTCATGAGTTGAGTAAGGGCATTGAAGAGTCTCAGAGAAATTCTGAACAGGTAACCCTGAAAGGGCTTATTATTGCCTTGGGGTACGTTTACTTTTGGTAATTGGGTTTCTGGGGCATGTCACCTGAAGTACTTGTGGGACTGTTTCCTTGAACCCTTTTTGTATCTTTTCATTATTTTGTTTCCTTATTGAACAATAATAAAAAAATCGGTAAATTTTCATAAGAACAAAAAATCAATGTGAAATCTAGGACTAGGAGTTGAGATGAGAAGGGATAAGAATGGTAGTTTAGAGGCCAAAAAAATTTAAGTGAGATCCAACATCGGTTGGAGAGGGGAACGAAACATTCCTTATAAGGGTGTGGAAACCTCTCCCTAACAAACGTGTTTTAAAACGTTAAGGAAAACCCAAAGAGGACAATATCTGTTAGTGGTGGGCTTGGGCTATAATAAATGGTATTGGAGCTAGTCACTGGACAGTGCGAGGCACTGGTCGGAGTAGCGCTAGACCCTCTTCATAGTAGACGCGTTTTAAAACTGTGAGGCTGACACGATAATACGTAATGGGCCCAAACGGACAATATCTACTCGCAGTAGGCTTGAGCTGTTACAAATGACTTTTGGGTAGGACTGCTGCCAACAGAGAATCATATGGCTCATAAATTTTTGGTCTTACAAAAGGAAGGATTTTGTTTCTTGAGTTTATTTTAGATTTTTTTGAAAATTTGAATAGTTGGGTTCCTTTCTTTTGATGTTTTTCATTTTGTTTCTTATGTAATGAAAACCTTTCTTAATGTAGTTGCTGAAGGAATTGCATGAAAAGAATAAGCAAGAAGTGGTATTGCAAGAAGAAATGGAGACCTTAAAAGAATCCTTGAGATTTGAAAGGCAAAACTTAGCTGAGGCAACACGTAGTCTTGAGAGGCTCAGATCGCAGTATGATGAAAAAAACAAGGAGCACCAGGTCTGTGCAACTAACTTAGCATAATACATCGATTAGAGCCTTCATTTCTATTTACTTGGTCTTTTTTATAACATTTTCAGGACATGTTAATGGAAAAAAGGAGTATGGAAGCAAGAATAGCCAAGTTGAGCGCCACCATACTGGAAAATAATGTGGAAAAAGATGCGGTCGGAATTAATGAACAGGTACAATTTTGAGCTGTTTGTTTGATGAAAAACAGCTTCATGTTTTTGTTTTGAAAGGGGAAAGAAACTGTAGAAAGATAATAAGAACAGTTCCTAGCAATCCTTCCTTTTTGTAATTCATCATTTTGATTTGGCATAAACTATTTATTATCAAATGTGCTGCAAATGGCATTGAGTTGAGCATTGTTCTTTACAGGTTCTACAAAAACTTCAAGATGAGTTGAGCCTTCGAAATGATGAGTTGCAAGCCACTGAAGAAATCAGAAAGAAACTGGTAAATGAAAAACTATTACTGGAACAAAGAATATTTGGACTTGAAATGACAACTAGCGACGAGGTACGTGACATGGTTTCGTTTCTGTTACTTCTTACATTGCAAGGGTAATATATATTAAGTTTTTTTTTTTTTTTACTTGCAGATGGAACATCTTAAGAAAGGCTTTGAACATGAACGCAAAGTCTTGAAGCTGAGAGTGGCAGAACTTGAGAAGAAGCTTGAAGAAGTAACTCGAGAACTAGCTGTCATGGAGTCAACTCTTGCGATCAGGAACTCTGATTTGGCAGCACTGCAAAATAATTTAAAGGAACTAGAGGAACTACGAGAGATGAAAGAGGTTCTAGTCTGATTGTTTTTTAAAGGAACTGATTGTGAGATCCCACGCCGGCTGGAGAGGGGAACGAAACAATCCTTATAAGGGTGTGGATACCTTTCCCTAGCAAACGTGTTTTAAAGCTTTGTGGGGAAGCCTGAAAGGGAAAGTCCAAAGAGAACAATATCTGCTAGCGGTGGGCTTGAACTATTACAAATGGTATTAGAGCCATACATCGGGCGGTGTGCCAGTGAGGACGCTGGTCCCCCAAGGGGGGTGGATTATGAGATTCTACATTGGTTGGAAAGGGGAACGAAACATTCCTATAAGGATGTGGAAACCTTTCCCTAGGAGATGTGTTTTAAAACCTTGAGGGGAAGCTCGAAAGAGAAAGTCCAAAGAGGACAATATCTGCTAAGCGGCGGGCTTGAGCTATTACAAATGGTATTAGAGCCATATACCAGGCGGTGTGCCAGCGAGGACGCTGGCCCCCAAGGGAGTGGATTGTGAGATCCCACATCGGATGGAGAGGGGAACGAAACATTCCTTATAAGGGTGTGGAAACCTTTCCCTAGCAAATGGATTTAAAATCTTGAGGGGAAGCTTGAAAGGGAAAGCCCAAAGAGGACAATATTTGCTAGCGATAGGCTTGAGCTATTACAGTGATCTAGATACAGTATCTCTTACGTCTATTTACACACCCGGTTTATCTTTTCTCTCTTTCTTGTTTAATTTTCCTTTTTCTTACTTTTGTGATGATTCTTTCTTTACTCTAGGACATTGACCGAAAAAATGAGCAAACAGCTAATATTTTGAAGATGCAAGGAGCTCAGCTAGCTGAGATGGAAGCGCTTTATAAGGAAGAGCAAATTTTAAGGAAACGCTATTTCAACATGATAGAAGGTTTGTTTACCATGAGGTCCATATAGAATGAATTCTTTTGCGTTCACAGGTGAAATACTTGCATACTTATACTCAATATAAAACAAGCTCAACGAGAGCATTTTTTGCACGTTTGTTGTTTCTTGCAGTGGTTTTCTTTGACTCAGTTTGGGGTTTATTCGCTTTCTACTCAGTATATTATATAAGTGCTGCAAATTGATTCCTTCTATTTCTCTCGTAAATTTATCATGAATTTGTTGTTTTTTTAATTATTTTGCCTGTAATATGTAAAAAGCAACTTATGAAATGTTCCATGGCAGATATGAAAGGAAAAATTCGAGTTTACTGTCGACTTAGACCTCTTAATGAGAAAGAAATCATTGAAAAAGAAAAGAACGTGCTTAGAAGTCTGGACGAGTTCACAGTTGAACATTCGTGGAAAGATGATAAGCCGAAGCAACATATGTATGATCGTGTATTCGATGGCACTGTCTCCCAGGAAGACGTCTTTGAAGATACGCGGGCAAGTTCAATAGAATTCTAAAACCTTATTGTTTTCTAGCAATCATTGGAAATAGAAAATATGAACTGATTGTCTTTTATACAAACGTTATGCAGTATCTAGTCCAGTCTGCTGTTGATGGCTATAATGTCTGCATTTTTGCTTATGGTCAAACTGGTTCTGGTAAGACCTTTACAATATATGGATCTGAGGAGAACCCTGGCTTAACACCTCGTGCCATTGGCGAACTTTTTAGAATTTTGAAGCGTGATAGTAACAAGTTTTCGTTTTCATTGAAGGTAATGATTCACATTCTCAATATTAACGTATGTTTCATTCGGTACTAACTCGAGTTCAAAATAATAACATATGTTTCTTAAAACGACTCGTTGTTTTGGTTCTTTCCATGTGCGATTGCATCGTTCGTCTTCATCTCACTTATACTTTGATGTAGGCATACATGGTAGAATTATATCAAGATACGTTAGTAGATCTTCTTTTGCCGAAGAATGCAAAACGATCGAGATTAGATATCAAAAAGGATACAAAGGTAAATATTTTGATGTTCAATCATTAATGATTTTTGCAACTTAATGTTGTCTTTATACTTCTAACTTTTGTGGGATAACTATTTGGTGAGGTTAGGGAATGGTATCCATTGAAAATGTCACAATAGCTTCTATCTCAACGTTTGAAGAATTGAAAAACATTATTTATAGAGGATCCGAGCAACGACATACTTCCGAGACTCAAATGAACGAAGAAAGTTCAAGATCACATTTGATACTTTCAATTATTATCGAAAGCACCAACCTTCAGACGCAATCCGTTTCTAAAGGAAAGGTATGGTGGTAGAAGCTTAAATGTTTTTATTTTATAAATAGTAAAGGACGTAACGTAGCTCTGGTGCGTATGCATTTTCGTCTTTCGTAAGAAACAATTGGCTTTACAGTACATATAGGTTAGCCGAGCGAACGTTTTTGCTTGGCACGTCTCATTTTCAGAATTAATAGCTTGAATATCTGTCTTCCAGCTTAGTTTTGTTGATCTTGCGGGGTCAGAGAGAGTGAAGAAGTCAGGCTCTTCTGGTAGCCAACTTAAGGAAGCTCAAAGCATAAATAAATCACTTTCAGCACTTGGGGATGTTATCAGTGCTTTGTCTTCTGGGGGTCAGCACATACCTTACAGAAATCATAAGCTAACTATGTTGATGAGCGATTCACTCGGTGGTAACGCTAAAACGCTTATGTTTGTCAACGTCTCTCCAGCTGAATCCAACTTAGACGAGACGTACAATTCTCTCATGTATGCTATCCTTTCCTACATTTTTTCTATAAATCATTTTAGCCTATAAGAAAAGAGGGAAGAACAGGCATATTTGAAAGTTCTTCTCTCAAATGTGTTCTTCAATATGATCGTTAACGGATTCGAAACAAGAAGTTACTATGAAATATGAATGGAAACAACTGTATGTTTGGATTGAAGTTTCTTTTGATGAATGTCTTGTAATTCAGGTACGCGTCTAGAGTTCGATCGATTGTTAACGATCCAAGCCGAAACGTAGCATCGAAAGAGGTTGCTCGACTGAAAAAACTGGTTGGTTATTGGAAAGAACAAGCAGGTAGAAGGGGAGAGGTCGACGAGTTGGAAGAAATTCAAGACGAGCGACATTGTAAAGAGAAAGCGGATATCAGATATTCCATGTAAACAGCTTGTTGTTGTTGTTGTAGTTGAAAACCAAGTATGTATGTAGCTTGCTAGGTAGAGGGTTGGGCGATGAGGAATGAATTGACTCAATTCTTTTTGTGGCCATGATTCATATTTTTGTTTGTGGAGAGGTTGAGACTGTAAGTAGCTCACCAGAATCCATTGTATTATATATATAGTTCCAGTGGCTTTGCTTTGTATATATTGACAAATCTCTTATTATCTTATTCATATGCTACTCTTGAATGTGACTTGAATGCGACTCGAAGTTGGCTAAATTACTTGAACGTTCGATGCTTGTTTAAAAGATGTTTCCGTTGTTTCAAAAGTTGTAATATTACTCTATATCTTTCTCTTTTGCCCTCGATGTTGCTTCTGTCTTCTACCTACAACCTACATATAAATTTGGACGGTCTTGCCGTAGCTCTCCTCTTTCCATCGTGACTTGAATGTGGGTTTCGGTAGCTCGATCTTCATCATCTTTTATTGATTTGAAATGATTAATGAGTAACATTTCTGACGAGCTGTGAAGCTTACGATGGATAGGAAAAGGACGACAATGAGCTGTTTGTGGTTTTTTATGCATCTTCTTAAGAGCAAAATGGGTTTGAACAATTGCTCGGGGTGTGGTCAACGCATTAGAAGTACCTTGGATGGAAGAGAGGCTCTAAGCGATCACAAGCAAAAACATGTCGAAGTGAAAGTTCTTAGGATCATTAAATTTGTGCACGAGCCTATGCAAACATGATTAAAAAAAAGCGATATAGCTTGGTTCTTATAGGCAACAACTATAACTATCGATACCATATTAGTTAAATCATTCTCATTTTTTCGACCCACTTTGTTCTATTGCCACCGCTAAAGACGCGTACTTAAAAAAGTTGATTGAATAATTCGACTAATTAAATTATATTCAATTAAAGTTTTGAAAAAATTTAATTAATTTTTTAATTCAAAGAAAAAAAGGGACAAAATTTCCCTTTTCATTTAAAAAAGGGGGAAATTTCCCACAATTTTCATGAATATCTTAACAATAAAAAAGAAAGTGTTTGGTAACATTACTAAGCGTCCCAAATAAAAGGCCTTCAATGTGTTGCAACCAATTCTGAAGGTTCAAGTTTGGCGATTGTTCTCCTTCAAGGAGTGCAGCTCATGCGCGAAAGAAATTTGATACAGACAATGGCGAATTCAGATTTCGGAACCATGTAATTGAACGGTCAAGCGGCTACGAGAAGAAGAGGAACGGTAACGAATCGGTGGTTTTTAGGGTTTCTTTCTGGGTTGCATGTGCTGAAAAATACTGCAGAAAGATCAAATCAGCAATTTCTGTTTCTGGAGCTCGTTCTTGTTTTCCAGGTATGAATTTCGAGGCATGCCACTCATTTTCTTTTCCAGATAAGGCAGTGATCATTTGATACATTCACCAACCCCCTCAAATTGCGTACTTTCATCTCGAACCGTTGATGATTTACGCATTTGAGGGAAATGTACGTTCTATTCCGTTTACTTTATTCCGGGGAGAGTGGGAAAATCGAATCTTAGGGTTAGTTTTTTTTTGGAAAAAGTAAGATGAGGATCATGGCTTGAGCGTTTTGGGTAGGAAGTTACTTCCATCTAGTGATGAGTATTGCTATGATTTTCATGTACTGTTTCTCGAAGACGCTCGACTATTTTTTCTGGATTTCTGGTTTGGGTTTCTATTTGATTTCAATGTAGCATTTTCCCTTTCCTGTCTTCTGAAAACCTAACTTTCATTAGTTGTAGAATTCTCCCTTTGGAACCGGAGATGTGTGATGCGATGGAGGAACGGGAATCTGCACAAGATATTCCAGTTGCTTTAGGTGAAGGCAACCAAGTTATTTCTAAAGATGAGCTCCATGATTCTCTCCCTTTGCCAGCTGAGGCAACTCCGAACTCTTGTGAAAATAAGATCAATTCACCTGAAACTCATGTACAGGAAGTCGTACCTCCGGAGGATAATTTAGATAAATCTACGATTCCTCAGCAATCAAATCAAGATTCTGCGAATTCACTTCCCAATCACGACCAAGACTTGGATAAGCCTGATGCAGAACCTGCTTCTGATGTCAAGACTGGGCCTGATGAGTTGCCCCCAAGGGAGTTGGGTCTAGATGCTGCTACTTCCAACACTCACCTGGAAACCGTGCATCCCTCCTTGGATGCTGAGGCCTTTGGGATGCCTGAAACTAAAACGGGTTCTCTTGATGATGCTTCAACAGCCAGTCATGATGAACCTGTAACTCCCCATCCCGTCTCATCATATATTAAAGCTGAAACAGAGAATGCCATAGAATTGAAGGTCAATGAAGACAATGTTGCTACACCTCACAATGGGCATTCAAATATGAATCACTCGTTTATTTTGGATGAAAATCAAATTGCTGAAGGTAGTGAATCAGGAACAGAAGAAGAGCAATCTGCTTTCATGAAGGAGCTTGAGAATTTCTTCAGAGAAAGAGGCATGGAATTCAAGCCTCCCAAGTTTTATGGAGAAGGACTGAATTGCCTCAAGTAATGTTTTATTCTTTATTACTTGGCATAATTGACGTAATCCAATGGGAGTTGGAGTTTTTAGCTCACATTAATTTCTTTTGTTATAAGGTTATGGAGGGCTGTGACTAGATTGGGAGGCTATGACAAGGTATCTTTTGTTGTTGTTTATATACTGTGTTTTTTGTCTGATATATATCTTCCTATGAAAGATAACCTGAGGTTGAAAATCGTTAATTGCTTCAATGACAATGTGTTTGAATCAAGTAAACTCTACTATCAAATATTTTAAATATAGTTCCAGCACAGTTATTTGTTTATGGGAAGAAACACAGGCTCATACTAAATGAGAGGTTAGTTTATAGTGTTTTGGATGACTAATTAATGAAATCTGTATGTGCCAAAATTTAGCGGTTGAGAAAATATGATTGATATGCACAACTTTCTGTAAAGTGTTTTAACTGCTCCTCTTTCAACAACCTTAGAACTAGGTAAGGAGAAAACCACGGATCTATTATTTATGTTTTTATTTTGTTTTCTTCTCATGATATTTCTTCGTTTCGTTTGATTATATAATTTTGAGGCTCTTCAATCTTATTTTTGACACATACATGACTGGCGGCCTTTTTGAATAGGTGACTGCATGCAAGTTGTGGCGGCAAGTGGGAGAGTCTTTCAAGCCCCCAAAGTTGGTCACAATTTCTAGAACTACTCATGATGTCAAAATATCTATAAGTGACATTGTGGGAGACATGTTTCTGCTTTTGCCTATTAATATTATTTTAATTGTTTATTTGTTTTACGTCAGCTCATCTAGCTTTCTTTTGAAATTTAATAGTAAATTTTGTTATTATGTCTGAAGTCATCGTACATCCTAGCATAACGCCTAACCGTATGGTGGTTTACTTTTATACTAAACTATTGTAGACGAATTCTTCAAGTTATTTGAAGAATAAGTGATTTCATAGTAACTGTGTGAGTTGTAATACCTCTATATGGGGAACAATTTTTGGACATTTTGTATTGCCTTATTCTCCAGCCTGGATATGATAAGTTTTTTTTATCACTTCTTTTTTCCTGCAGGACATGTACAACAGTTTCATGGACATTTCGAGGATTTTATGAGAAGGTGATGGTGGAAAGACATTTTCTTTGAATATTTGTGTATTTTATTGATGTATTTTGTATAGAAGCTGATCACTTTGGTCATACTTGGGAAGGCATTCTTTTGAATTGATGGTAATGTTATGGGATCGTTGAAACTACTTTTGGGTCATTTGATGTGCATTTTGGTAGATTTGTGGTCTTTGAATTTTTGTAATGAAGATTTTTTATTTATTGCACTTGTGTCCCAAGTGGATGAAGTATTAAAACGTGGACTAGATTTTTGATCCATAGCAAGTATTGTTTTCAATTTATAATCTGAGTTTTCATTGGTTGGTTTTTTGTACCTTAGCTTAGTGTCAAGATTCTAGTGTGTCCATCTACTGAGAACAATAATCATGGAAAAAGAAATACATAATTGCATATATTATATAACACAATACTTTTGGTTGTAACTTCGTGAGTTTTTTTAGGCTGTCCTTGATTACGAGAGGCATAAAACCCATGGTGGCGAACTTAGGGTACCTATTGCTTCCAACTCAGAACCTATGAGCATCGAAAACCAGGTAATACAGAATTTCAAATTACTGGCACTTTATTATTTTATTTTGTCAGACAGATACAAGGCTGCGGCCTTCATGCTTATTGGTGATAAGCACAGGCAAGCGTTGGTGTTTTTGTGTGTGTTTCTGTGTAGTTTATTCATGTTTCACTGCCCTACTGCAACTTTTAGGGCAAGCAAGCGATAATCTTGTTTTTTCTTATGAGGCGAAAAAGAAAGAGTTGAGGCTTACAAAGCACTTCAATTCATAGAATTCTATGGTAATAACTATGATTTCAACTATTATGTAGGAGACTAGCTCTTTGAAGATATGTATCAAGAGGTGCTAGTGTTTGCACCATGTGGGTCTTATTGTGATCAATCTCATTTTCTGTTTGACTTAGGTAGGACAATGCCCTTGCTTAAAAGCTTAAAAGTCCCACATGTCTTACTGATCCACTAACTAATATTCAGGGCAATCAGATTGATGCCTTGGAAAAAGCATCAATCTTTTCCATCTCTTTTCCTTTCTCTCCTTTCCATGTTGCTTTTCTTAATTCTATAGAACTCGAGATTGAAAAATGGATGGGATGGTTGATACGAATGTGCTCTTTGTTGCTCATTTGTTGATATGATGTACATACCATTAAGTTTGATTTGTATGAAAAATCCCCGCAAGAACCATCATCTAGGACATATAAAGGGGGAAAAAGTTATTTTATCTTATTGTTTTAGTATTTTACCATAGCTAAAATCCATAGTTGATCATCAAATTTCTAAGTGTCCTCTAATCTGCTATTTCGATCTTCAGATTTAGATTAGAGTTATCCCTACTCTAAATGATAGATCTTTCTCCTCTACATTTTGTGAGAATCTGCCGAACATTATTGATGTACGAAATTGTGTTGGTTCACAAAACCCTTCTTTACAGTAAGATTGGAATTATGAAAAATATTGATAGAATATAAATCTAGAGACTTTTTTTGAAAAAATCTGACTACCGAGGGTTGGTCTGTTTTACAAGATATGAGCTTATACATCCGTGTCAACCTTATACTCTTAGACTCTTAGTCTGCAGCTTGGTCTACAAGTAGTTAGCTGGTCTGTCTGTTTAATTGGGATATCACATCTTTCTTTGCATCTGAAGGAAAGCTTTCAATTTTCCATGCTAGTTGTCTTTCTAGAATAAGGAAACAGGACATTTTATGGGACCACAATTTCTTGAATTTCGATTTCACAAACCTTTTTCGTATATTCAAAAATCCAAATGATGCATACGTTAGGTCATCTTTTATGGTGGGTGCTGGTTTAAGGAAGTTGAGGTGTTTATTGCTCCTGCTCATGTTTGTATTGTAGTGCCGAGGAAGGAAAAATTAGTACTCGATCAAATTTTATTAGTAATTTGTTATTGGTAAAAGTTAACGTTCTATCTATCTCACAAATTTCATCAGGGATCAGGATCGGGTAGAGCACGAAGAGATGCTGCTGCACGTGCCATGCAGGGTTGGCACTCGCAACGTCTTCTGGGAAATGGTGAAGTTAGTGACCCTATTATCAAGGTATGGTGAATGCTAAAAGTTTCACAGATTGATTTCCTTATGTGTCCTCAATTTATTCCGCTACCATCATTTTCAATTGGGGGCATCATTTTAATATTTTCTGTAGGATAAGAACTCACCTTCAATGCAGAAAAAGGAAAAACAACTCAAAGGCATTGGTGGTAAGATTCTTTTTGTTCTTTACAGTATGCATCTACAGAGCCTTTAGCTTTGTTCCTTCATCTTATGCATACATATATATATTGTCGATGTAGGTATTCTTAAACGCAAGAAACCGTCTTACATGGAGCATACTGTGAAATCGGCACGAACAAAATCATCAAAACCACAGTTATTAACCCTTTACACTCTTTATTATCTTTCTATTTTATGCATCTGTATACAGCTACAAATTAAGTTTTACCGTAAAGGTGGTGAATTGATTCATCAAATTATATCATCATATTCTGCTGATTTTTGTTATGTTTGTCGGTAGGTTGGACGTAGCAGTAGTTGATATTGGACAACCAGCTGATTGGGTCAAGGTCAATGTGCAGAAAACTGTAAGTTCCAGAGTATGTTTTAATGAAAGCCACCTCAAATATGTTCAATGATTGGCAACTGATACAGCAAGTTTATTCATGTGGCAGAAAGATTGTTATGAGGTCTATGCATTAGTCCCCGGACTACTTCGTGAGGAGGTACATCATTTCAGTTTTGTATCTTTTCATCACTTGGAATCTTTTTGGTTCTCCTGGAGAATCTGAGTTCATCTTTTTCAAAATACTTTATTTTAGAAGCTCGATAGATAATGTGACACACACCTTTCATTTGAAATTTCTGATTTTTGGCAATGTGGCTAATAGACGAACATTTACCATCTGTTGGCTACTGGCTCCGTTTCTGATTTCTACAGGTGCGCGTTCAGTCCGATCCAGCAGGACGCTTGGTTATTAGCGGTGAACCTGAACATCCTGATAATCCATGGGGTGTCACGCCCTTTAAAAAGGTCCTTACCCCTCTCCCCCTGATTTCTGCACCCCTAAAACATCCAATTCTTTGCCAAGAAAGAGACAGAGAAAGAAAAATCATATTAACTTAGTTAAATGTAAGAATACATAATCAATGAGAGTGTTTTTGTACCAGGTGGTCAGCCTACCATCAAGGATTGATCCGCATCAGACTTCTGCCGTTGTCACCTTACATGGGCAGTTGTTTGTTCGCGTTCCATTTGAACAGCTGGAATGAAGGTGCTACACCCACCTGAAGCTGCTACACCCACCTGAAGCTGCATGTTCAAACCAAGCTTTAGTTCGATATGTTAGCCTGTTTTATAATGTTAATACCGTCAGACTGTTGAAAAAAACCATAGCCAGGGCAGGAACCATGATTTTGATTGTAAGATATTTGGTAGTGGTTAGATTAGCATCCAAGAGCTATTACTGTAATCTTATGTCAAATCCCTTTGTAATCTATGGTAGCAAGTTCATGAATCTGCTGACAAATTTAGCTTTGCCCCTTATGTATGTAGTGTTAAACTAAGTCATAATTTTAATAATTGAAATAGAAATGTAAAAAATTTTCACTTCAATGAAATAAAAAATCAAGTATACAACACACAATTGAATCATTTCATAAATTAGATACGATTTACATTCATGGATGAGTTGCCATTGTTGCCAAATCTAATTCTTCGTCGGAATCAATGACATTTGACCTGCATATAAAGAGGCAACGGTTAACTTCATTTTCGGTGGCCTTATTAAGTGATCGACAGAGCACAACACTTCTTTTCCTACATTATAACACAAGAAAATGGGCTATAAATGCGAGGGGGAATGGGACAACACATCCCCGCCTCCAACAAAGGCCATCTATGACAACTCCTACCCTTAAGAGCATCTGAAAAGCTTCACCCCTACTCAAGGTGAATGCAGAAGACACAAAAAGACAACCCAAGCCATGGGACTCCGATCTAACACAATGAGATCAAAAGAATAATTACAGAGAGAAACTTAAAACCCTACAAGAGAACACATCTCTTCACTAGATCTCTCAATCTCCTATTGTTTCTCTCTATCCAAAGGCCCCACAAAATAGAATAAGTATTAGCTCTTGGAAATGTTTTATTCTATAGGTTGTACATTTGTGTCCTTGAGTTCTATGGACCAAATGTTAACAAAAATAAATTTTTTAAATTTCTCTCTTTAACTTTTACATCATTATAATTATTAAAAAACATCGTTCCGATCCATGTATTAGGATTTCTTTAGCTATTGGTTGATGGTGGCAAGCCATAAGTAGTCTGTGATGCAAGCACATGACTCATTTAAATATCTGATTTTAATATATTTAAGTAAAATTCACCACCATAATTGTGAAGGAAATAGTAGGAAAGATTTGCCAACTCAGAAAATAATCTTCTAAACAAAGTAATGGCTTCGTACCTTTGGTCGTGGAGTAATGGCTTCAAAACTATGTATGATTGGAACATCAAAATTCGGATGTTATAGAACAATATATGCACCTTTGTCTTTGTACCTCTCCTCAGTAGCCTGCAAGGGAAGAAAATAGAGGGGCAAAAAAAAAAAAAGTTCTCACTTCAGGAGAATTAAAAGGCAATATTCCTCATTTATCAAAGATATTCAAGTAACCGAAAAACATTGACTGGTGATGGAATCAGCAGTTTAATTTTGGTAATGGTGGTTAATTTTTAGGGTTTAGAAACTGAAAAACATACGTGAATAGAAAGATGTCTCTCTTTTTGAAAATTACCACAACCTATATGCATCAATGAAACCAATTTGTGCCCTATAGGCCTTGTCACTCATATCTACAAATTAAAAGATACGGTGCTTGCAAATAGATGGAAAAAAGCTCTCAAATGAACTATAGGTCAGTACCAATCTACCTTGGCACTGCCTTTATTTCTGATAGACATTGGTCCATTTCTGACAGCAAATGTGTTGATGGTGTCGAGTTATGAAAATGAAAGGTGAGTCTTCAAGCTTGATGGGACAATCAGTACTCTCTTGAAAGCTTCTAGATCCCAAGGATAAAACTTAGCTGCAAATTTGTCCAGCTTATACCAATTGCGAAAGGAATAAAGAGCATTAACTTGTTCCTCATTTTCATAACTCATCAAGGCTCGATCAGCTACAGAAGGGTTGAAGGAGAAGGAATGGGAGATGTGGGCCTGAAGAATCCACATGATGTAAACCAATCGTCATGAAAGTGCTTCCTTTTAATGATGAAGGAAGTATTAAAGTAGATGATGGTGTGGGTTGGGTCCTTTTGTGGGGGTGCCAGTTGTTGGCCGGTGGTTGACGTTGGCTTAATACATCCTTGTAATAGGTTGTTGGGGCAGTAAAGGTTGTCGTTGGGTAGTAGATTTCAAAGATTGTGGTATACTATCAGTTGGATAGGTGGAGATGAGGCTACCTTCCTTTCTTCACCGATAGGAATAGGGATCTTGTTTAAACCTCCATTTTGTCCAAGCCTAGCTATTTCAGCAAGAATACCTTTTTGAATTGTAGTCTTCTCAATCTAAATCAATTCATCTCCAGTTCTATGCTCTTTCAAGAATTTTTGGCTCTCACCCGATCATTTTTGTTAGACAGGCATGGGATACCCATTTCAAGGAGATGAAAAAAGCTCGGTCACAGGTTGTTTCTATGAGCTTTACACCTGTCCCTCGTCTTGGATCGAGCTCATTGGTGAAGCGTTGGTGTTTGATTGAGATTGTAACTAGATTTTGAGATGAAGCCATTGACGTTAAATATCTTCTTCACACCGATGTCCCACAAAACCTGAATTAAGAAGACTGAAAATGTTCGGAAAAACCATAAGACGAATCAAAAGCATCCAACATTATTACTCAATACTGAGAAGCAAAGAAGCCATGAACAAAGATATGGCAAGGGATGCATCAAATTAGAAAAACACATCACACAACAAGCAGGAAAGAGGATGGGATGAGGCCTTTTCCTAGTTTTCTTCATTAGTTCTATTTGTCATCAATCTCTCTCAGTCTTCAATGACTGAATCAATACAAATCTGTAAAAGGTAATGTACTCACTGCTTAACATTTCACATACGATGAATTATGATTGTTAATATAAAAGTAAAAATGGACGTATATGACACCATGTAGAAATTCAAGGCAGCAAGTCAATCTCGGTGCACCAAACTAACAACACCCATAGGTTGTCACATCTGTTTGGCTTGCATAATACAAAATTCTTGTTTTTGACCAACTAAAGGTAGACTAAAATAAGCTTGAGCCATCTCAAGTCAAAAATCTATAATCAAAGATGATTACATGTATCAACCTGTCGTTACTCCAGGGAACATTATATAGTTGAGTGATTTTAAATTTTTTATTTAGCATTTGAAACAAGTTTTGGATCCATTAGCCACCATGACTAAGACTTGTATTATAATTCATTGGCTAAAATTCGCACTAAAAATAATCTTTTTGGTAAGAAACAGTTCATAGATGACTGGAAGTGTCAAAAAGAGGGGAAGAAAGTCAAGCTCTAGACCAAGGGAGATTTGCATTATAATCTATCTTTTAATAAATAACTATAGAGGTTTAATGCTTTCTTATGAGCACCAGACAATAGGCCTTTTTATAATACTGGTCTTAGTCTTGTTCTTTTGGATTGGAATCCTTCTTTGTAGCTAGTGTCGAACACCTATTTCTCTGGGGCTTGGTTTTTGTATGCCTTTGTTTTCCTTCATTGTTTTCCAATGAAAAATCAATTTCTTGCAATAAATAAATAACTACATCCAAACACATATCCACGTTATAAATGTGAGATCCCATATCAGTTAGAGATGGGAACGAAGCATTTATTACAAGGGCGTAGAAACCTCTCCCTAACAGACGCATTTTTAAACCGTGAAGGCTGACACGGGCTAAAGAGACAATATCTGTTAGCAGTAGGCTTGGGCTGTTACAAATGGTATTAGACCCAGATACCAAACGATATACCGGCAAGGATACTGGGCCATGAAGGGAGGTGGATTGGAGGATTCCACATCGATTGGAGAAGGAAACGAGTGTCAGCAGGGCCCCGAAAAAGGGTGGATTATGAGATCCCACATCGGTTGGAGAGGGAAACGAAACATTTATTATAAGGGTGTGGAAACCTCTCCCTGGCAAACGTTTTTTTAAAACCATGAAGCTGACATGGGTTAAAGCGGACTGGGCATCAAAATTAACTCTAAAAGGAATGAGTATGATAAAATTACCTTTAAATCGAATTTTTTCAAGAATTCTTCAGTGCAATCAGGACCCCACAAATGACCTATGCCTCTCTCGTTATTTGGGTAAAGGCCAGAATTCATCGAGGGATCAGACCACAGCACATCACCAGGTATTAAATTCAAGCTTTCCCATGGGGGATCAAGAACCGATCTTCTAGCTTTGGATAGTTCCTCCACAGAGCCAAGAGATAACCCGTTGGCTTCAGGATTTAAGCTCATTCTGCGTCCTTTTTTCCCTTTTGATCTTTTAGATGAACGCACTGATACGCTGCGGAAAAGTCCCCCATGAGCCGTAATACACATCCAGCAATAATTGATGCCAAAGGCAACCCTTCGAAACATCCCAAACACTTCCAGTAGACATGCTTATCTTTGTCTCCGTACTTGGTTAGCAATTCCTTCTCAAAACCATAAACGGGATGTGCAGTACTTGGACTCGTGGTTTCCACGAAGAAGAACTACACGATTTGGCATGTACACCTTTATACATTACCGGCAGAATTAAATCAAATGAAAACCCCCTGTACAAGGCAAAGAAACACTGCTTAATAGCAAGGATTTACGTGATGCTATATTTTTTTTTAATAAATCGGAAGACAAATACAAGGCCGAGATGGTGGAGATTGAACAGAGATTAAAGAGAGAACTTAGGCAGATGGCTACATTCTATCGTACGCATGATTACATAAAACATTAAAAGTAAAATTGAAGTGCATTTCGATTTGAAACGAAGGTAAAAAAGAGAGGGAGAGAATTAAAATCAGAGCATAAGTACCTTCAAAGAGGAGATCATGAAACTGGCCGTGGATGTCTCCGACGACGACTACAGTCGAGCCGCTGCTGGCGACTGAGCTTTCGAGGATTCTAAGGCAATTAAGTTCTTTAAGGAGGGTTTTAGAAGCAGTGAGGATCAGAGAATCGAAAACGGAGACGTGAAGGACGGAAGCAAACTCGGATGGCGGTAAATTCTTGGAAGACCAGTCGAAGGCGGCGATGAGATGATGAATCCATTGCAGGGAAATGGTGGCGCCGGGAGGCCAAGAGAGTTGAAGATGATGTGCCAGGGATTTTCTTCAGATTCAGAGATGATGGAGATCGAATCGAACAATGCTGGAGCATCGAAAGCTGAAGAATCCAAATCCGAATGCTGCGGCGACATTGTTATCTCCGTCGTTGGTGGTAGAGAGATCTGGCATGGCATCGAACCATTGTCTGCTCTCTGGTTCTTACTCTTAACTGCTACGATCCGCGCGCCATTTTTCCGATTTTGGTACGGATGGCTAATTCCTTGGGGCTCATTGTCAAGGCCTTCCATGTGAAATGTCAAAATTATCCTCCATTCAAAGTTTTTGAAAGAAACGTATAACGACCTTTGCTCGGTCATCACATCTACTTTGTTCGACACTTCAATCATTCGTCTCCGACCACAAAATTCCTAAAAAGAACTTCGAGCACGTTTAAAGAGCTCGTAATGCCTCTCTTGTGATGACTCCAACCGTACATATAGAATATACTAATGCTAGAACCTATAAATTATGCCCGACAAGCAAACTACTTCCTTCTAACGAGTGGCTACGAGTTCCTAAGTAACCTTGGTCTCTTGGGTGATCCGATTCATAGCAGAATCAGAGACGGATTCTAACCGATCTCAGCTAAAATCCCTAATTTTCAAGGTCCCACTATAGCTACGTGCTTAGTGTCATGGTCATACTTGTCCAAGGCTTGTTGTATGTGGCCGCGTGTAGACTATCCTGGTCATACTTGTCCAAGACATGTTGTCCATGGCGCTCATTCCAAATCAATTTTTACTTGCTTTCATGTTAGATAGGTCTTTATATGTGATGTCTCACATTGGTTGGGAGGAGAACAAAACACCATTTACAAGGGTGTCCTAGTAGATGCGTTTTAAAGCCTTGAGAGGAAGCCCGAAAGGGAAAGCACAGACGGGAAAACCCAAAGAGGACAATAGCGATGGATTTGGGCCGTTAGATTACTGGTGCAGTGTACATGACTCGAGACTCGACCCCCTTATTATATTTTATTTCAAACATGACTCGAGAGTCGACCCCCTTATCATATTTTTTTCAAACATGACTCGAGACTCGACTCCCTTATCATATTTTTTTCAAACATGACTCGAGACTCGACCGTATGCCTACAAAATTTGAATTTCACACGACAAAACATGTTAGTATGGGTCTGACAGTGACAGTCGGCTGCTTTCATTTACGCGTGAGATTAGAAGAGAGTTTGAGTCACGGCTGCAAAGGAAGACCAGAGCTAACCATCGCGGGCGCAGTGTATCCGAGTATCTCTATATATTTTCCCACCACCTTCCGCTGCCTATAAATAAATAATCATATTCCGCGTCGAGTTGGATTTCAACTTTCAACCATTTCAGACAACCTCCATTTTTCTATTAAATCCGACTCCGAGCGTCTTCTACTCCACCTTCCAAAATCCCCTCTACCGGAGTCCAGATTCCCGATTGCACTGTTGCAGCACTTCTCCGCCGCCGAATAATGGAGCCTATAACGTATCAAAGGATTAGGCGCCGCTCCCATGGATTCGCACGCTGCAGAGGCTTCCACCTTCACTCGAGACGATTCTCCGTCTCCAAGCTGCGGGCGAAGTTCGACTGGCTGTTGAGGATCTTAAATAGATGGCGTCGCTCCTATTCCTGGTCGATTAAGATTAACAAGGCGAGGCACAGTGGAAGGTCGAAGGCTTCGGCGGAGTTTCCGAGGTGCGTCGATCGAGGTGAGTGCAGGTTGAGATCCTTCCGCCGCTCTAATTCCTTCTACGCGGAAGCCATTGCCGATTGCTTGGATTTCATCAAGAGATCCTCTGTTTCCAGTGATCGAGCGTCGAGTCAACCTAGGGTTGAATTCCGCGATCCTTCTGCCTCTGCGTAACATTTCTTTACTTTGTTCGCATAAACCTAAACGCCTGTACCTGCACATAGTTCGTGATTTTCCTTTCCAAATCATATTTGTTGCTTTTTGTTTGTAAGATAGAGAAGGGCATCCCATATGTTGTTGGAGATGGAGCAGATCTTCTGCAAAACGAAATTGAATTCTTCCAGTTCTTTACTTGAACAAAATCCTTTTAATTTACCGATTAATTGATGCTTACTAAAGCTCAATTATACCAAATGTTCTTTATAGTACATTTATATCTCTGAAATTTTTCCAAATTCAAATATTATTTTGGTCTGTTGCTTGATTTTACTCTGTATTCAGATCAATTAAGCTCCTAAGTTTTGGATTTAGTTGCCTTTTGTTCCTTTCATTCAAATTTATGTTCATTACTACATATTTTAGTCCCTGTTTTCCCTCCTCTCATTTTCGAGGTACAAGACGAGGAAATTTCGTCTATGGCCTCGATTTCTTCATCACGACATTCTATGAATAGTTGCAATTTCCTCCCTAACTTCTTTGAGATACAATTCAGCTCGTGTGCTAGTCGGAACTTGGATCAAAGTGGATCTATTTCTAGGAAATGGAAGAGTCATAGCATATGTCACACAACGTTCTTGCCAATTGACGTTCTTAACATGGAAGGGTTGAAAGTTAAACATGTTACTAAACTCAAAAGTTTAGGGATTCTTTTTTTTTCTTTTTTGGACTTATTACAAAGTATTTGGAGTATTGTAATTTAGTCAATATCATATAAAATTCCATTAATAATAATAAAAAATTGAATAGAAGAACCAAAATGAAACTAAATTACTATTGTATCCTCTATGGTACATTTTGGGGCATTTTAGCAGGTGTAGACAAGATTTTGATCTACCGTCATACACCTCATACTGATCCAACATGAAATGGTGAGGACCTAGGAACGGACACGCAACCATGGACAACACGGTCCTGGACAAGCAAAACCAGGATATCTGTCATGCGGCTATTGACAACACGCCTTGGAGAAGCATGACCGTGACATTCTCCCCCACTCAATTGATTTAAACCAACCTGAACAAGTAAGATTAGGGCATCTGTCATGCGGTCATAAGCAACATGCTTTCGACAAGCATGATCGTGACATTCCGATCAAACAAAATAAACAAAAGTTAAGGTTATGCGTACAAATTAAAATGTAGACAGACGAAAACAAAAAATAGTATATTTAAACCATTATTAAATTTCATAATTAATTGAATATTAAAAATAATAAAATTACAAAGAAATCTCTTATTTATTCTATGGCTATTGTTGTTTTGAATAATGATTCAAGTTATTTGTGGAGGCAGTTAAGCGAGGAAATTAAATTTGGATAATTATGGGAAGAAAAATGTGGGGTGAAGGGGTAATTTTGGAAATAAATATGTGTGAAAGCTCCGTGATTACGCCACCTACTTCATCTCTATCGTTTGACTAATGCCTTCCCAACCAAGATAAACGAACCAATACACTAATTTCCTTCACCTGCTCCTATTTCAATCTTTTCCTTTAATTCTCCATTTCAATTTCTAATTCTAAACCCTTTCATCTCTATTTTACTCCTAGGCTCGGAACCACGTACGAACTCGCTTCGAACCGGGAGAAGATATCTCCGTTTAGATGGAAACAGAGGAAAAAAGATTTTTTTCGTTAAATAAATGGGTCGGGTACAAGATTATATTCTGGTCCCTCACTCCATCCCCGATCAATACTAAAAATTCAAGGGTAAATTTGTAATTTCATCTAACATGTACCATATGAATTCGTTTTATCTTCTTTTTTGTATTATTATTTACATAATTGAGTCGTAATTATCGTAAATTCGAATTACATTTAAATGGAGTTTTAAAAAATAGATTATAGTTTCGATCCATCTATGGTCCATAGGCTAGCTAACAATTCAGCTCAAACAAAGTCCTTCCAACGGTTCATTAATTAGTTAAACAACGAAGACTTTTGGGTTTTGTAATCAATAATTGAGATAATGTTTGTTTAACTCTATTATTGGATTACTTTTTATAATATATGGTACCCATAAATTCATCGAAACAACATTAATTTATTTATATATATATATATATATATTTAAAGATGTCTATTTAAGTTACGAGATTCTGTCTTAAATGGAACTGAAAATGGAGAAGAGAGCGGTTAGAGATCTCTACCCATTAGCTAAACGAGATTAGAGATGAAAATTATATTCATCGTCCTCACCTCTGCCTTCGTCTTATTATATACACATATTTTTTTGTCTTTATTTGTTCGAGTAAATATATTGAAGATTATGGATTTGTTACGATATTTTTTATTATTATTATTAATAATATAAATTATATTAAAAAAAATGAAAATTACCTATTAAAATTATTTTTTGAAAGGATTATTTAAAATAAATAAAAAAAATTTGGGGGAACAAAAATTAAAATGAGTGGTGGAACGGGGACGAGAAGACTTTCTCGTCCCTGCCTGTCTCGTGGACATCTCTATATGTGATGAAGGAAAGTTCTTTGGCTAAATATTGTTGTGTTTGACAATGTCGTAGAGGATGACTCCTCTCTTATTGTCGTCGTTATTACTCTTAATTATATGTGATTTTTTCTTTAAGATTTGTAATAATTCATATATCATAAATTTAATAAAATGACGTTAACTAGTGTCCTAATCCATTGTGTGATGAGGTCAATTGGGCTCGAGGACTATGATTAGTTTAATTGGTCGAGAGTGATCCAACCATAATATAAGAGAGTATGTCGTGACTCGCACGCTATGGACAAGAGTAGTGGTGATACACCGAGTATTGGCTAATGGATCGAAAGAAAGACGTGTCATAATACAACCGAGGAGGATGATATATCATCTAACGCGCTCAGAAAAGTGGGTAAGATTGTCAAACCTAAAGTACAAACAAGAAAAGAAGTGGCGGTGTCATCAGTGGTGTTGAGAGAGAAACTTAATGGGGGCCTAATTAGGTCCCGAACCACAATCCCGAAAGTTGCAAGATTAGTGTCTTGAGTGTCTTTTCTCATAAATAAGATTTCAAAAGACATTGTCGGGTGGCACGAGTGTGTCAACATGAACCGGAGGCTATGTTATATGGCTAGGTGTCACAATCTCTCTCTCACGGGACATTTGTAAGCGTTTGTACGACACTCATTCTCACCATTGAGTGAGTCAGCCAACTCGAAATAGTGTCAGAGTTACCCTTTAGAGAAAGTGAGAAAACCCTAAAACTTTAAAATGGTGCGTTGGTTCGGTTCGGCCGTCCGGTCTTAATTTCTTTAAAGCCCAGCTCGACCCGGACCGACCGAATAGGTTCCGAGTCAGTTCCTTACACTCTCAAGTCCTAATGGCCGCCTTCACAGCAGCCAGCAGGTGTTCTTGACGAGTGATTATTGCGGGAATCGCTGATTGCTATTAGTTCCTCTTACCTTTAGATTCACTCTCTCAATTAGGCATTCTGGATCATCGCTTATTTTCTCGCCCCCAATCGCTACCATTGTTGGGCTGACCTTTTCTGCTTTAATCTCAGATTTTTGGTCCAGATGTCCAGGTAACACTCCTCTATTTTGTAGATCTATGATGGTTCTTTGAATTCATTTTTCCAGTTCCAAATTGTATCCATTTTTGCATTTAATTAACGTAGTATCTCACTTATATGGTCTACTGGTTTGAGATTTCACTTTCTGATTTGAATCCCTTCAATGATAATGATTTTTGCTTATAATTTATGGTGAATGTTTAAATCGAAGTTTATCCTTTCTTTTGTTGTCTATTCAAACCTAAACTGAAAGGTATAGTAGTCTTTTGGAAGAGCTGAGAACGGATCCGGTTGGTTTTGTTACTGAGAAGTTCAGTTGTGAATTGTAACTTGGAGGAGTGTGAAGGGATGAAAAGGAGAAGTTGATCGTTTAAAATTGATTTGGAAGAAGTCTATGATCATGCTAATTGCTAGTTTCCTCAAGCCATGTTGAGGAAAAAGGGTTTTGGGTCTAGATGGAACTCCAACTCCAGCTAAATTCTTGATTTTCACGAGTGAGAGGTCAAGATTTTAGCTATTAGAGGTCTGAGACAGCCTGGGAGATCCTACTTAGTACTTTCAACTTTTAGTTTGTGTTGACTGGTGTGATGTCCCACATTAGTTGGAGAGGAGAACAAACCACCATTTCTAAGGGTGTGGAAACCTTACTCTAGCAGACGCGTTTTAAAGCCTTGAGGAGAAGCCCGAAACAGAAAGCCCAAAGAGGACAATATCTGCTAGCAGTCGATCTGGGTCGTTACAACTGGTGACAGTGTAAGCAGGCTGATTAATCAGGGGATGCAGGCATATAGGATTTTCAGTTTCTAGCAACAGATTATTCAGTATAGATTAGGTTGCTGTAGGATTAGAATGGGTTTCTGAACAAGGTAGCTCTGAGAGTTGTAGCATTTCCCTAAGAAGGGGACTTTTATATCTGTTCTTTCTCTTCTAAAGGATCAGCAGGATTCCCAGAGATTTGTTTTAGGATGGATAGGGAGAGGGAAAATATAGTCACTTGGTGAGATGATACTTCGAGCTGGTGGAATGGGTTGTTATTGGCAATATGAGAATTGTGGCCAAGTGGATTTGAGTGGTATTGGCAAAGACGAGAGTTGTGGCTAAGTGGATTAGGGAGGTATTGGCAAAATGAGAATGAGAAATGAAGTATTATTCGCCAAGTAAATACTTTAATTGTAACGGCCCAAGCTTACCGCTAGCAAATATTGTCCTCTTTGGGCTTTCCCTTTTAGGCTTTCCCTCAAGGTTTTTAAAATGTGTCTACTAGGGAGAGGTTTCCACACCCTTGTAAAAAACACGCTTCGTTCTCTAGGTGGGGGAGAAGGATTAGCAAATATAGTTTTTCTAGAACCTTTTTTCTTATTTGGTTGTTGTTGTTTGTTATTATCATTCACCTAATTACACTTTTTTCTAAATGAATTGAAATAAATGATAGTAAAGTATTTTTTATTAACTCTAATTCATATCTCATGCATGAAGATTCTACAGCTACACTACCCCTTTCAAAATTCAAATGTCTTTGGACATTTGTTCACGTGTGCTTTATTTGGTACATTTGTAGAAAATAATTTGAAGGTTGGACTTCAAAACAAAGAATAGCCATGAGTGGAGAACATCTGAATCCAATTCCTTTGGAGAGTCGACCTGGCATCCTTTTCGTTGGATCATCAAACGTTGGCAAGCGCTCCCTTCTCTCAAGTAATTCTCTTTCTCTTACATTGCTAAATTCAATCTATTTAATTCTTACTTGTTGCAATTAAGTTGATTATTATCATGCTCGTTGAGAGTCTGTGTATACCGTACGAGTGGTTTCGGGAATTGAAATTCTCAATTACTACAATCATCATATGCTATAACAAATGATGAGATTTTCTTCTCAAATTTCTCAACATCACAACATCAGAGAATATTCTCTCTCTCTCTATTGTTTTGGTACATAAGCTCAAGTACAATCTCGTCTTTTTCGATCTACTTGTAAATTTTTATTAGAGAAAAGTGGCCACAATTTCATAGAAGAAAAACTTGTATTTGCTAGTTATCTGTTTTTTTTTTTCCTTTAACATGTAATTTTCCCTTGCGACTAATGTTGTAAGTTAGTGGGATTGTGTTAGATATATGTCTTGACATTCATGGTTTATAAAAGAAGCATAACACTCGGTAGTTGCATCAGAGAAACTGATCATTTTGAGTATTCAATGTCTTTCTGTTAATCGTAGGATTACTTTCTGTGGACTTTGAAGATGCTATGGATTCGTCCACTCAAGTTTCGGTCCATGGGTAAGTGACTGAAAGAAAATTTCATTTTTCTTCTTACGTATCAACGTATCTTTCTATGTAGTTGGTCAAAATGAAAACTACTAGCATTTTCTAGGTCACTCACTGTAAATTTGAGCTCGAAATGGCTTTTTATTTTTCCTTGACAAACAGTTGGACCATCGACACACAATATTACACAGCCGATGTCTCTGTATCGGTGGCTCATTTGGACGAGCAATTTTCCATCGAGGCTTTGCCTACATTCAATCAGTTGGCTGCCCTGGTCATGGTCTTCGACATGAATGATGTTAGTTCTTTCTATTTTAAGTTTCTTAACTGCAATTGTAATAATCAATATTTTTGTTGATATCATATGTTCGTATGCCTACTACGCTTTTTTTTCATTGCAGCTTTCATCTCATGCGACACTCCGGGATTGGGTCGCTCATGCTGATCTACAGAAATTTGATGTATTATTATGCATAGGAAATAAAGTAGATCTTGTTCCAGGTCATCCAGTTCATGCTGAGTACAGAAAATTTCTGCAAAAGCAGAGACTTAAAGACTCTTGTACAGATTATTCAGATACAGTCGAATATGGAATTTCTGAAATTGAAGGAAGTAGTTTATTGGGAGACGAAGATCCCTCGTGGGAAACTAGGAGGTCGTGTTTGGAGTGGTGCGTTGAACGCAATATCGAGTTCATTGAAGCGTGTGCGTCTAATGCAGATTTTGACAAATGTAAGTTAGTCCTAGCGTTGGCTTGGATTCTCTGTTTATATGGCAACGAATTATGAGAACATCGAAGCGCAAAGAATTTCGACCACGTTTTTCCTTTATCTGCTTGGAACAAAATTAATCTGTTCATTTTTTATAGCATGAATCCAGTGTCACATTCATCCTCGTCTTGTTTTTGTTTTTCTATGACATAACTATACTATTATCTACAGGTTTATCAATTGATGGTGATATACAAGGAGTTCAAAGGCTCTATGGTGCTCTTTCTGCTCATATGTGGCCTGGAATGATTCTAAAATCTGGAGATAAGATAACAAAGCCATCATTTCCAAAAGAAGAAGGTCTTTTGCATTACATTAATCTTAGTTAGTACAATGTTTCATCTATTAGTTTAAGGTCTAAGTATCTGCCTCCATTGTTTTATCCAATCAGAATTGTCGGAAGAAGAATCCGATATTGAAATTGACTACGAAAAACTATCCGAGGGTTCTGCCGAACCGTGGGACGACACAGATTTCAAGGGTTGCTCGTCGAATGGAGAAGGTTCTTCCATAGACACCGGAGCTCATCCAAAGGAAGCCGACAATGCCGAGCAAGATCAAGCATGTCAAAATACCCGTGATCAGGCAGAGGCTGAAGAAAACGCGGTGGCCACTAACGGAGAACATGTCGAATGCAAGGGAAAACATCATGATGTTGAGGATTTAGAACGGTTGATGTGTGAGATAGGGAACATGCGGGACAGCTTGAGGTTGATGCCTGATTTTCAAAGAAGAGAAATGGCTGCAAACTTGGCGCTGAAAATGGCGGCCATGTTTGGTGGAAGTAGTGACGATGAAGAGGAAACTGCCGCCATGGAGTAGTGATTCTGAGCTGGGAATGGTTTATCCTCTTCAATCTTGTGTTCCTCAATTCCTTCAGTCAATGTATGTTTGACAGCTTAGTTTTATTTAATCATGTTCTTAGTTTTATTTAATCATGTTCTTAGTTTGTTAATCTCACTACTTACCAAACTAATTGAAGTGCTATATACTTAGTTTAAATACAACAATGGATGTGAATGTATGATCAAGGAAGGATTTTAGTTTTCCAATTTTCTAATATTAGGCATGAAAATAAGAATAATATTTATAATATTGAAAAAAAAAATACACTTAGAATTTTGAATTTGGTTGTCTTTAGGTTACTAAATGTTCAAACTCAACAAACGTGTTTGATGGTTATTCTCAAAATCAATATTTTTTTTATATCTATAGATATGGTTCACATTTAGCAATAACGTTGAGATGGCCGAATTGGTCTGAGGTGTCAAATTAAGGTTCTTATCCTAAAGGGCGTGGGTTCAAATCCCACTCTCAACAATTCATTCCCCACCGAGAAATTTCTATCGGAGCAAGTGTTCGCCCCCTACCGCCTATATATAGGTAGTTTTAGACACGTTTCTTTTGAAGTGGATACTTGAATGCCAAGTACAACGCCAAGCTGATGTCTGCCTTTTCATGGTGTGGTTTCGAGTGAGGGTTCAAATCCCAAGACATCAACTTTTATCGTAACATATATTTCTTATTCAATTTTTTTTTTAGTCATAACTTCTTCGTTTTAGCTTCGATTTGAGTGATTCAAATCGTGGTAGAAGCGTTATTCCAAGCTCTATCTATAAAAGCTTCAAAATCAGTAATTACGAACATGTTAGGTCAAAACCCAATAAAAAAATGAAGCTTAGAATGCGACTCTCACGTTCTCTTACCCTACCACCATCACATATATGTATATATATATAAAATGTTGAGCACAAATAATGGTTGAGCTTTAAGCACGTGTTAGATTATAATGAGCATAAATGTAAGGAAAATAATGGGCAGAGATATGTGATAGAGAGACACTCAAACATAAACATATACCTAAACGAGGTAAGAAGTGTAGCTTCTTCAATTCTCGACTCTTCATTTACGTGCTCTCTTTTCATCGATTTTATAATTTATAGAGCTAGACGTTAATATTGCATCTCAAGTTCACTCTACCTCTTTACTCGGTTGCTTGAAATAAAAATACACTTCTACTATCATCAGTTAGTCCGATCGACCAAAATGGTCTCAGCCTGGTGCACTACAAATACACCTCAGAGGTATACTCACACAAAAAGCCCTAACTACTTACTACATTTCTCCTAAACCCTACTGAACTTTGTCATCGAAGCATCAGAGCCTGCGTAATAAGGTGCTACACTCGGAAAATTGTACGGACTTAGCTAGATCGGATTCTTGCCTCGTATCAAAAGAGTCTAAGATACAAATACGTCGTTTAAAAGAATGGAATTGTTTTGAATAAAAAAAGTATAAATAGAGGTTTAAACGGTGACAAGACATTAATGCCTAATATCTATTTTACTTAATAATTAATTAAAACTATAATTCAAAAATGCTTTATTTTCTCCCCACATAAATAATTAATAATCAATTAGTCAAAACTCTAAATATTTACCCAATTTTAAATTATTTTAATTTACTTTATATACAAACTATGACCATATAAATATAAAAAAAAATATTATTTTAATTTCCAACATAAATTTTTAAATAAATTATATATTTTAAAAATAGACTAAAATAAAGTTAATGTAAGTACGAGAATCAAAATGTTCAAAGTTTTAAAGTAAATAAGAGAATAGAATCATCGTTCATACCCAACTTTTAATTTTTTATTTATTATTTTTTCGTGTATCGAGAATCTAACCTTTATATATATATATATATATATATATATGAAAGAGAATAAAGGGAAGGGTTCTCTTAATCTTTAGCTCGAGAGTATGGTATAATTTTTTTGAAATATTTAGAAACACTAATCGTTAGCTCGAAAATATAATACCCGTCTTTTCTTAGTTCAAATATAAGGTAAAATATCTAAAATCACTGATTGTTAGTTTGAGAGTATAATGTCGTTTTTTTTTCTTAGTTCCATGAAAAAAAAAATAAGGTGGAATATTTGAAATTACTAATCTTAGCTCGAGAGTTGAGTTTGGTTTTTTTTTAGGGTAGAATATTTGGAATCACGGATTTTTAGCTCGAGAGCATAATACCATTTATTTCTTAGTTCAACGATACGTAGACTAAAGTATTTGAACGCTCGAGAGTATAATACCTTAAGCTAGACTAGTTGAGCTACGTTCATGATCGTTTCTCGAACACAAAAAATTGGGATCAATATATATATATATATTTGGAGTGAATTGGGGAAAAGAGAAAGTGAGCAATAATTAGAAGGGTATGGCGTTGACTAAAAGTCAAGGCAAAAATCCCAAACCTCTGTTGTTACCGTTGTTATCTTCCCTCCTCTTTTGCTCCTCCTCGTCGTTGTGATCGCCGCCGTGGACGACGGCCGGGAACTCGCCGCACTTCTGGCATCTGGCGACTACCAGAATCTGGCGGCAAGAGGGGCAGGACGAGTGGGAGCTCAGCCACGTGTCTACGCAGCTGACGTGGAAGCAATGGCCACACTGCGGCAGTTGTCGGATCTCCTCCCCGTCTAGGAACTCCGCCAGGCAGATCGCACATTCCGCCGCGAATTTCTCTTCTCCGCCCGACCCCGATGCTCTGTACGCGAATTTCGGGAGGGATTGCAGGATTTTCTTCTTCAATCCCCTGTTCGCTGACGCCTGATTTCCTGCACCGCCACCGTTACTGCCACGCCGGAGCCACGCGCACCGAGCCACCGCTATCAGCCCTACCATACAAATTAGAGCACACAGTAGCGCCGCCAGAATCACCACGAAGTCCGACTCCATAGCCACCGCCTCTGGGGGCGGCGCCGTCGCTGTCGCCGTCGCCGAGGAAGTATTCCCGGCCAAAGCTTGGAAGTAGCGAGTCATGACACGGATTTGAACAGAGAAAAAGAAGAGAAATCTATGGAAAAGGAAAAATCTTGAGAACTTTGTTGTTAAAAGGGGAAGAGGGGAGAAGAGGACAACTTGGGAGGTGGGCCACTCCCTAGTTTGGTTATTTGTTACTCATAGTTATCCTTTAAGCTCGGTTAGATTCTTCTTCTATCTCGGAATGAAGTCGGATGAATGGATGTTCGGGATGTCCTAATGTGATAATCGACATATGGGTCAATTCCCAATGGGTCCGAGCAAGCCAAGATGACCCATGTGTCCCGAGATGACAATAAGATGCGACGTTGTTGTGTCGCACACAAACAACATGTGTGGCCGAACAAGCTTAGATTTCGCACAAACGATGTTCGGTGGACGAAGACACAAAACTGAGTGAAAAATGAATATGGGGCTTGAGTTTTCCTTAAGGCTTGTCGTGAGTGTGCAACGTCGCATCTCATTGCCATCTCGATTCTCATCAACACAACTCATGCATCGTGATGTCGTCCCATGTCTTAGGACACATTGGCCATCTTTGCTTGCTCGGACACATCCATTGCACCCCAACCCATAGATATTCAATTAGGTCTTGGTCATTCACGTGAATAGAGAGAATAGCGAGTGCATAATAACGTCATCCGAACATAATAAAGCCGAACATAATAAATCTCGACCCTTCATATTCTTTGGAGACCCAAATGAAAACTATATCATATGTGCAAACAAAATCTTAATACATTTACAAGCTCTCACCTATAGCCACCAAGCTTGTTCATTTCACTGGTGCAGGCTTTATAAACGAGAACTCATCTCCTTCTTCTTTAGTTTGCTCTAGACTCTCCGGTTGTTCCCTTTCACCAATTTCGTGTATTTCATCTCCATCCACATCGACGTTACTCGATTCAATAGTCGATACTTGCATAGCCGTTGCTGGTGAATCGCCCTCGTAATCAGACGACTCAAGGTCATCGTACGCAGGCACACGTATGGAGTGTCCCGTGGTTTTAAACCGTCGCAATGAGCGTCCAAAGGAGCTCAAAGGCGAAGCATTAGAACTACGTCCAAATGTTCTAGTTGCTGAGCTTCGTAGAACCCGCTTCTTCTTGGCTTTTTCATGCCATTTCTTGAGCGCCTTTGATGTTTGTTCGTCGAAAATGGACGTTTTCATGCCCGACCCCATCTGCAATTCATAAACATCCATCATACGACCGACCCTTCAGCCTCACAACAATACGTTTCGCAGGCACGAGGCAGAAAGAACGGAAAAAGTCGAGATACGTAAATACCTGAGTTACAAGGGCGTATATCGGAAGCGTAACGTAGCTGCAGAGAAACAATGTTATGACCCTACAAAACCATAAGCAGATGAAAGCCTTGTGATCAAAAAGCTCAAGCATTCATATCATTAGAAGGGAAGAAAGGCTTACTTACCCTATACAAACTTTTACAATGGTAAGGACGGGACCGTCGGAGAAGCAAGAATTCGACCCGAAAGAATGCTGCACACAACAACTATATCGTCGATTGTAGCTTACAAGAAAAATTGTAACAACCCAAGCTCACCACTAGCAGATATTGTCCTCTTTGGGCTTTCCCTTTCGGGTTTCCCCTTAAGGTTTTAAAACGCGTCTGCTAGGGAGAGGTCTCCATTTTCCTCTCCAACCAATGTGGGATCTCACAATCCACCCCCCTTCGAGACCTCCTTTTTGGGGCCAACGTCCTCGCTGGCACACCGCTTGGTGTCTGGCCCTAATACCATTTGTAACCGCCCAAGCTCACCGCTAGCAGATATTGTCCTCTTTAGGTTTTCCCTTCTGGGCCTCCCCTTAAGGTTTTAAAACGCGTCAGCTAGAGGGAGATTTCCACACTCTTATTAAGAATGTTTCGTTCTCTTCTCCAACCGACGTGGGATCTCACATGAACCTTCTTAAAGTTCCCGAACCGTAAATAAAACATTGTTCTTGATCGGAGAACGGAAAGAAATCGATATAACGTCGAGAAGAATACCAGTATAGACAAGTTAAAGGTGATCTGGAATGCATTCTGCATAAACCAAATGAGCTGATAATCAGAACAACACTAAAATGAAGGCATATGGGAGGTTTTGGTTACCTGAAACAAAGCAAAATGCATGAGATGAAGAATGAGTTGAGGTCGACCGAACCAAAAGTACTTGTCGGACCCTTGCACGAGCGGAATTCCCTGGACCACGGCATGTTTCTCCGAGATTTCAAGAGCCATCCTAGTCAAAATGGCTTGAAGTTTTGATCCAACAGCTAAGATTATCTATGTGAGGTTCAAACAGCCATCATCATATAATAACTAACAAGCTAATCTGATGAATTTCCCTCTGAAAGATAGAGATTTTTTCTTACGATCAAAGGGATAAACGACGCCCAAAACATCGTCCGCCACCCTGAAAACAAAACGGTTTTCGTCCTAATCGAGTTTTTTGAGCTAAATGTTAAGTCAAAATCATTAGATTCAGTGAAGTTATCGTACCAGCTACATTAAGAAGCAGGAAGATCACAAATGACAACCACAGAACAGGACTGCCACCAAAAGACCAGCTCGTAAAAACTAAACGATAGTTTGTTCGTAGTTAAAACGATATCGAACTATTACCTCACACCGACGACTACCTTGAAGTCATCTTCTAATGACCTTTTGATATATCTTTGGAAGTCAAATTTACTTCCGGGTGCTAAATGAACCTACAAGAGTATTTGTATTACGTTTCGAAACTCGAAGCTGTGATCAGTTTAGAGTTTAGCAATGGATAACTCACTGTTATGAATCCATTGCGGAGCGTTAAGTAATCGGCCTTACTAACCGAGCCATAAAATTGCCTGAAGAAGCAGCCCTGCAACATATAATCAAACCCGAGTCATTTCGATATCGATGGATACTCGAAAGAGTATTGAGAAACTTTCTCTTACAATATAGAAGAAGACAGGAAGGCGTGTCCAAAAGCTGGTGTGTGCTTTCACAAAAGATGTCTCATGAGTGAGCCTAAATCTTGCAGGATCTGTGCATAGAAGAAGAACCAATTCATGTGAAACTACAAACTCTCTATGCTAAGTGTTGTTTGATGAAAGAACAAAATGACAGACCATTGAAGAACTCGTAGTTATGAGTCGAAGTTTCCTTCTCCCACTCCTTCCAGCCTCGGATCTGAGTAGAAACAGTTCCGTTCGTAACGAAGCGATGACGACGTAGGTGCAAAATTCACTAGGCAATGATCTCAAGACTTGGTTACATGACATAACTAAGGACATTTTTCCTCTCTTTTCCTGCTTTACTTTACGTCATGGCTCATACATTGGTTTTACTTTATACGACTCGAGTCAGACCACGACGAGACGTTAAGTTGAATCATACTATAGAAATTCTCGTAAGCTTGTCATTCCCCAAAAAGTATTGCCCAACCGTATCATTTGTAACAACCCAAGGCCACCGGTAACAAATATTGTCCTCTTTGGGCTTTCCCTTCTGGGTTTCCCTTCAAGGTTTTAAAAAGCATCTACTAGGGAGAGGTTTCCACACCCTTATAAGAAATGATTCTTCGTTCTCCTCTCCAACCAATGTGGGATCTCACAATCCACCCTCCTTGGGGCCAGCATCATCATTGGTACACCGCCTGGTGTCTAGCTCTAATACCATTTGTAACAGCCCAAGCTCACAGCTAGTAGATATTGTTCTTTGTTTCCACACCCTTGTAAGGAATGCTTCTTCATTCTCCTCTCCAACCAATGTGGGATCTCATAATCCACCCCCCTTGGGAGCCAGCATCATCGCTGGTGCACCGCCCGGTGTCTGGCTCTAATACCATTTGTAACAGCCCAAGCCCACTGCTATTAGATATTGTCCTCTTTGGGTTTTTCCTTCTGCACTTCCCCTCAAGGTTTCAAAACGCGTCTACTAGGGAGAGGTTTTCACACCCTTATAAAAAATGCTTCTTTGTTCTCCTCTTCAGCCAATGTGGGATCTCACAATCCACCCTTCTTGGGGGCCAGCGTCCTTGCTGGCACACCACTCGATGTCTAGCTCTTATACCATTTATAACAGTCTAAGCCCACAGTCCAAGCCCACCACTAGCAGATATTGTCCTCTTTGAACTTTCTCTCAAGGTTTTAAAATGCTTATACAAGTGAGAGGTTTCCACACCCTTATAAGGAATGTTTCGTTCTCCTCTCCAACTAACGTGGGATCTCACACAAGAATTGAATCAAGAAGTTCTATGAAAGACTTAAAAAGAACATCAAAATCATACAAACAAAGAAGAAAACAGCCCTTACCTTTACCCTTCCAAGTGTCATTGTGGTAACACTAAAGACCACATGAAACACAGCTAGGAAGAATATGAGAATATGCAACTGATGCAATCCATCAATAGATATAAGAGACACCTTACCCTATTAGAAAGAATGAACATAGTTTATCAACACAATCAAGTTTATCAAACCAATGATAAGATTCATGGGGCAGGTTCTTACATCCTTACACGGGGCGACATTGTGGCCTCCAGCCAACGATCTTCGGATTAGCCATTGAAGCCTCCGGTGATGTTCGTCGTCGCTGTTGTCAGACGATGAGGCATCTTTCTTGTCAAGTGGGCAAGGCAACATGGTATTGGCAATGGCTGGAGGAATGCAGATTTTGACTATAAATCCTTGTGCAAAGGTCAGAAGCAGGGAAATGAATCCCAAAATCATCAGCTCTGCACAAAGTTTGTGGAATGTTCATCTTTTTTTTCTTTCTCATACTCAAAGTTTTGACACAATGTGGTGTTTATGAGTATTGTATTACCAGCCTTAACCTTCTCCAGAGCTTCCAACAGAGAACTCTTGTGCTTTTCTGTCAACCACTAAGAGAACAAGAACAAATCAAAGAGTAGATTTGGGCTATGAAAATTTGTAGAAAAATACACCGATATCGCGCAGGTTAGGAATCACGACTCTCCACAATGGTATGATATTGTTTACTTTGAACATAAACTCTCGTGGCTTTGCTTTGGGCTTCCCCAAAAGGCCTGCACTCCCTCCCAACAATCCTCAACAATCCCCCCTCGAACAAAGTACACTATAGAACCTCTCCTGAAGCCTATGGAGCCTTCGAACAGCCTCCCCTTAATCGAGGCTCAACTCCTTCTCTAGAGTCTTCGAACAAAGTACATCATTTGTTTGACACTTGAGTCGCTTTTGACTATACTTTCAAGGCTAGCACTTCTTTGTTCAACACTTGAGGATTCTATTGACATGTTTAAGCTAAGGGCATGCTCTAATACCATGCTAGGAATCACGACTCTCCACAATGATATGATATTGTGCACTTTGAACGTAAGCTCTCGTAGCTTTGCTTCGGGGTTCTTAGCCAATGGGACTCCCTCCCAACAATCCTCGGGAAAGTTGATTCATTACAGAAATCTTATCTTAAAGACAAACATATTCATAGTGATTCGAAAATTTTAAGGATAAGTGAATGAACAGATGCTTAGAGAAACAACACCCAAATGAGAATACACAAGAACAAGAAGAACAGAAGCAACAAAAATAAGAGAAATCAATCAAAAACTAATTACCGTTCCAACTTTGTGAAGAACTTTCTCCAATACAATGGAAATAACAATGAAAAAGAAGCAAACCCCAGCAACAGCCCATGTGGGTGTGTTATCGAGCTGCCTGGAACCGCCGCCGCTTCCACCGCCAGCGGCAGCAACGACGGCGGCGCCCCCAAACAGAAGACAAAAACAGAGACAAGAGACAGCCATCAAAACAGCAGAAACCTAAGCAGCAAAGAGCTAAAATGGCAGAAAAATGGAGAATTAATTTGGTAAAGTAAAACCAAGCTGCTACTACGACATTATTGGAGAGAAGAAGAACTTCACTGAACCGTGGAGCCCACGTTCTTCGTCATTAATGATGAGAGCGTTCAAACATTTCAAGAATCTACGTTAAATCTTAAAAAAAAGGTTACATTTTTATGGATATTTTAATCTTACATTATCACCCCATCAAATTAAATGTAATTTAAAACTAAACCCATTTCTGGTTTCATCAATTAATTGGGTGACCAATGGATGTTCCTCATGTGGGGTCTCACCCCAATCCCCTGTGCTCAGACAACGACAACTTTTGTACTTGTCGGTTCGACTTAAAAATGTGCGCCCCACGATGACATTGAGTAGGATTAAACATATGTAATTACTCGTAGTAACCGTAAATTTTTGAACCTTTACATGATCAGAAGAAGCGAATGAGGTATATAAGCGAACCTTTACATGATCAGAAGAAGCGAATGAGGTATATAAGCTCACTAGACTTGGAAGATTATTCCACTTCAGTGAATAATTGGTAACATGACTGACCGACCATACGAGTTGTGGCTACTCATCCATCCCTATAGATGGAAGGAGTTGTCGGGTGTCACGAATTGACCGACCATACGAGAAGTTCCGAGAGTTAATCATGACTACTCCCGACCGCTTTTTATAATTAGCCTCAAACCTATGATGACCATAGCCCAAAATTGATGGGCCTCACTTATATAATGGGCCTCAATATTTTTGGGCTTCTTGGGAGGGGTAGAGCTAATAATTTTAAAAACAATTAAAAATAAATTATTAAAAAATATAATTGAAATCGGTTTGATTGGTTCAGATTGTTCGATTCAAATCTTCAATAGCACGTATATGTATGAATGTATGTATACATACGTACGTACAAAGATAGAGAGTATAATCTTCAGTCACACACATTTCTTTTCGATGACTCAATCGTAAGAACATCACATTTGAGTGTGTGTGTTTTTTTTTTTTTTTGAGCAATTTTATGATACTTGTGAAGACAAAACATGTTGAAAAAGACGGTATTGGTTTGTAGGGATAATCTTTCTTTTTTAGAAGCCATGAATAATCAGAGAATGTCAGCACCACTTGGTGTCGAAGTCGAGATAGATAGTCTTCTCTCTTATGAACGAGAAATAAATAATGTGACCATGCTGTAGAATGTAGGGGTATGTCGAGGTCATTAAGTATCGTTCAAATTTTGAATACGAGGAGTATGTTGTTACATCGTCATTAATAAGTTGATTCAAGATCACGTTATCGATCTCTTGACTTAAAAATGTAATCTTTCTCGATAAACTTAATTAATAATCGAACGGGTCGTGATGGGTACACCATTATGATGTGAGAGGCAGTGCACCCCACCAAATACCCAATAATGTCCTCTAAAGACAAAAACATCTTTAACAATAATTCAATACAAACCCCCCAAAGAGGGGAGGAATAATGTGATCAAATAATTACGTGTCATATTCAGAAATGACGTGGCAATAATTAAAAATTAATTGAAGGAAATTTAACTTGGAATGAAAGTTATTTAATTATAGTGTTATTAACTCATTTAATTTACCTTTTTTTTTACAAAAATAAAAAATAAATAAAATATTACTTTCCAATATTCCTTTTTTTTTGTACATTTAATAAAATTTAAATTTAAATTTTATAAAAAAAATATAAATACTAAAATAGATAAATAATTATAACATAAATACAAGCGAGCAATGATAGAATGATATTAGCAGTCGATGCAATAAAATCAATTATTTAAGGATTTCTAGAAGTTGATATAATTGTGGTTCATAAGCGTTTCAATTATTCTCTCATTTCTTTTCAAAAATAATTAATTTTGTTTTTATTAATAAGATAAGACATCCTTAACAAGTAGGGTTTATCCGCCAATATTCATAGAACTCAAGTAAATAAATAAAGATTTTTAATAATTATAAAATACATCGCATGTTATCAAAAACAAGACATTCAGTCTCGTCTACGTACTTAGACATATCATAATATGTCAACTACATATTGTTCCAGATTACCTGAATAACCTAAATTTTTTCATATAATCGATTAATAAAAAGAATTAAACTTATTAATAATTATTTAAAAAATCATTAATTTCATTTTTTTTTTCTTTTTCGGTGGAGTTCATTGATTTTTGCTGTCTTTTTATTTAGTGTTTTGTCGGTAAAGTTATAATTTAGCACCGAATATTTAGGCTTTTTTTTAATTCGTTTTTCAAATTTTGGGAAATTTTAATTTCATTTCTATATATAATTTTTTTTTTATTGAAATAATTAAATTTATATTTTATATGGTATTTTATCAATTTATTAATTTAATTAACTAAATTTTCTTTTTTCTTTTTTAAGAAAATATAAATTTGAGGGCATAACTTAAATTATTAATTTATGTACTTTTTATATTTTAAAATACCATTATATAATTTTACGAGGATCTTGCTTTTAAATTTCCACGTCATCAAGAACAAAAAAAAAAAAATTCCACGTACTCGCCCTACTATGTGGGCCCAAAACCTTTTCAACTCTCTGAAGGCTATGGACGAGGTTGATCTAACCTTATCCATTTAATGATTTTTTTTTTTTATATATATATTTACATATTAATAAATACAATAATATTTTTATATAAAAAAGAAGCTGGCGTTATCTGGACTTTCTCTTTTCGAGAACAGCTTTCTCGCTAACACATCATTCGAAACCTAGTTCTAATATCATTGTAATGACCCAAGTCCAAGCCCACCGCTAGCAAATATTGTCCTATTTCGATTTTCCATTTCGGGCTTCCCCTCAAAGCTTCAAAACCTAGAGAAATGTTTTAACACTCTCATAAAAGGGTGTTCAGTTCTCCTCACCCGAGATATCACATTAGAGGACAGAATTATATTTACCATCTTAATTCAATTTAATTAAAGGAGAAAAGCTTGTCTCGACACTCTTCATTTCCAATTTAAACGTGAATTTTTGTCCCACGACCCACCGACTCTCCAAACGTCGTGGAATGAAAAAGCTAAACAGGCAAGCCTTGGTTGGGTATGGCCCTCAGTTTGTCGTGTAGTGGGGAAGGCAATAACTTGTCAGTTGTCACCATATAATAACAACTTCAGTCTCCAACTCTTTCTCACAGTTAATCTCAGATCGGAGATCCGAGTTTCCGGAGGCTTTTTCCTTCCCTTATAATTTCTCTGTCCGCCTCCGCCGTCCGGCCGGCCGCCGTGCACCACCCAGGTTCGCCGCTGCCTTCTCATTTCTCTCTACTTTCCTCCCTCCCCCACCCCACCCCACAGCCTCCTGCATGTTCATGGCTTCTATCAAATTTAACAGTAATTAATTAATGGAAAATTAATTACCAAATCAAACGATAAACAATTAATAATAATCATAAATAATTTCAGAATGACACATAGGCTTAAACCAAATCTCTTCACTAATTTAACATTTTTTAAAATCTGCTTTATTTATTTATTTATTTATTATTACCTTGTTTAAAATTTAATTAGAATATTGCATTTTTTTTTAGAGCATCATACCAACTAAAATGGAGTAACTAACCAAAAAAACAAACTTGAATATTTATATTCTTATTTATCCCTTTTTCAGGAAAAAAAAAAACTAAATTATCCTGTTTTTAAATTTTAAATATATATTTAATAATTTTTTAATTTAAAAAATATTGTATTTAATAAATTATTGTACATTCAATTAATAAAAATATATCTAAATTTTATTCTTTCTTTAAAAAAAAAAATTAAAAGTTTCCTCTACTCTAAAATACACTTACAATTTACTGACACCTTTAAACTTAAAAAAAAAAAAAAAAAATTTAAACAAGTTAAATTTTTTTATTTTTTTTAAATAGAAAAATATGAAAATAATCTGAGTTGTAGATGATGGTTCTGTCCACGTACTAATAATAATAAGTTTTTAGTTTAAGGGAGTTATTTATTTATTTATTAAATAATTGAAATTTTTTTTTTGACAAAAATATAAAAGTTTAAAGATATTATATTTTTTTTCGTGAATTTTTAATTTTATATATCTTTAATTTTTAAAAAAATAGGCATGATTTTAAAAGTTTCATTAAAGTTCAATAATTTAATAGAGGTTAAATTTGGATATATATATATATATATATATTTTGGAATAAAATAAGAATTGGGTTTTATATTATAATTTGTTTGAAAATTGTAATTTTTGTATGAAAGTATTTAAGAAAAGGGTAGGGTTTGGCATTAATATCTAAAAAAGAACATGTATGGCCAATAACCATCAATGGATGGGACCATTTGTCACATGATATGCACTTTTTCATGTCCTTTTCTAGAAACCACTTGTCACATGGAACACATTCATGTATGGTTTACATTTCTATATTTTTCGATTAATTAACGTCGATTTATAAGTTCAATCTACACGGAAGGTAAGATCTTCCAGTCAAAATTTGTACTGTCTTACATCATTAATTATACTGTTTCAAATCCTAATATATCTTTGTACTGTCTAAATGCACCGAGATCGATAAATTATGAGTCTCCCAATAAAAATTTGTAAGATCCCACGATGGTTAGAAAGAGGAACAAACCATTTCTTATAAGGGTGTGTCAACCTCTACGTTGAGGGGAAACACAGATGGAAAAGCCCAAAGAAAACAATATCTACTAACAGTGGGTTTGAGCTGTTACAAATTGTATCAAAGCCAAACACCGGGTAGTGTGTCAACGAGAACGATGGACCCACAAGGAGGGTGGATTGTAAGATCCCATATCGGTTAGAGAGGGGAACGAAACATTCCTTAAAATCTAAGCCTAACAAAAAACAATTAGCGATGAACTTGAGCTGTTCACGCTCGCTCTTCACGAAGAAGACCATAATCTAAGGATAAGAAGAACCCATGAATATAAGGGTCGGAGAATCCTGATCCAACCCAACCGAGTTCATGATCACCTTATCTGCAATTTGCGATACTCATTCGTACGCTTCAAATATATATTGGCTTAAAGTTGATATCAAAATAGGATTGAAGCAAGATGGGTTTGTTGTCTCTATTGGAGGTGGCCTCCATGCCCAACATCCAAGTCCTTCTCATTTGCTTGTTGGGAGCTTTCTTATCCACTGATCGTTGCAACATTCTTCCACCCCATGCTAGAACATCACTTAACAAGGTAATTAACCATTAATTACGCATTAATTTTATGATTAATGTCACTAATCATCTCTACTTATGTCTGTAGATTGTGTTTAGTGTCTTCACTCCTTGTCTCATGTTTGCAAATTTGTCCAAAACTGTCACCTTTCAAGACATCATTTCATGGTAAGCTAAGCTTTAATTCCCCTTCTAATCATCATTATCTGCCTATGATTAAGCTAATTAATCATTTAATTAGGTGGTTCATGCCTCTCAATATTGGCTTCACCTTCTTCTTTGGAGCTGTTTTGGGATGGATGATCGTTCGAATCCTTAAACCCAAGCCATACCTTGAAGGCCTCATTGTCGCCTCTGCTGCTACGGGTCAGTTTCTTTCGTTTCACTGCAACAAATAATGGATACGATAGCTTACGAAAAACACCCTCGTAGACTTTTTGGAGCATTTTTCGTACTTCGTAACAGCCCATGTTATTAAATGCTATAAAACTATAGCTTATATACGTTGTTATACAAACATTTTATAGCGTTTTATTAAAGCGGTTAAACATGTAGGGAACTTGGGCAACCTTCTTCTTATCATCATCCCTGCAATTTGTGGCGAGCCGGGCAACCCTTTTGGCGAGTGTGAGGCTTGTACTTCTCGTGGCCTCTCTTATGCTTCCTTCTCCATGGCGGTAAGCTAACAACAATAGTTCTATTTACGTAACTCGAAACGATAAATGTGGCTCATGATTCTACGTCGAGAATTTGCAGCTTGGCGGGTTTTACATTTGGACTTATTGTTACCACCTTGTGAAAACGTCCTCCTTAAAGTTCAATGAAGGCGAAGAATTTGGATCGGAGGAGGTGTTGAAAGCACCCGACCAAGCCTCGAATTTGACTATTCGTCTTCTCGGGGAAGACAATGTCGTTCCTTCTTCACTCCCGTCCACCAAGTCTCTAAAAGAGGTAATAATATCGTTTTTCTTGACGACGTGTATAAATGTCGTTCATTCATACTTAACTTAGATAAACATTCTAGCCATCGTATCTCGAGATGGGCGGTTTTTAATTATTTAAAACTCGTAATTTTGAGTTGGCAGATCGAATCCCAAGATCAAGCCGTCCCCATATTAGAGAAGGAAGAGAAAGCAACCATATGGGCTAAAACACGACATATCTTTGTCGGAATTAGTAAAGAGTTGATGGAGCCACCAACATTAGGAGCCGTAAGTATAATTAACCTAATTAATTAACATCATAATCTACGAGATTAAAGTAATTAATGGGTTTAATTTAATTAGATTATTGGATTCATTTTCGGAGCGGTCACGTGGCTTCGACATCTCGTAGTTGGGGAGAGCGCTCCGTTTCGAGTAGTCCAAGACTCGGTTAAACTACTCGGGTAAGCTTTCATTTTTGTTTTTAAAGTTAAAAACTAGTTCTATTTGATAACCATTTTGTTAATGATCCGATAGTGACGGAACAATCCCGAGCACGACACTCATCTTAGGCGCCAACTTGACACGAGGGCTACGATCATATCGAGTGAAACCGATGGAGATCGTAGCGCTGATCGTAGTCCGATACATTGCTCTACCGGCCATCGGAATAGCCGTGGTGAAAGCTGCCAATGCATTAGGGTTTCTTCCGCCGGACCCCATGTACCAATTCGTGCTGATGGTTCAGTACACGCTGCCGCCGGCCATGTCCATCGGAATCATGACACAGTTGTTCGACGTGGGTCAAGAGGAATGCTCAGTTATCATGTTCTGGACCTATTCCGCCGCCGCCCTCGCGCTCGCCGTTTGGTACGCCGTTTTCATGTGGATCTTGTCACCTTAATTTTTACAATACAAACTACAAATTAAAAAATAAATAAATACATATTATAATTAATTATTTTGAGTCAGCTTTGTATATTTATTCTACTTATTAATTAATTATAATGGAAATATTTGTAGTAATAATAAAAAAAAAAACATTCCATATATTCTATATTGGATAACAAATATAATATATATATATATATATTTTTTTTTTTGTGTTATCTCGGCCTCCTCTCCAATTGAAAATTTTACGAGTCTCTGGTGTTAGATGATGAAAGTCCCACATCGGCTAATTTAGAGAATGATCATGAGTTTATAATCAATGAATACTATCTGACTTTTTGGAGAAGCCTAAAGTAAAGTCACGAGAGCTTATACTAAAAGTGGACAATACCATACCATTGTAGAGAGTTGTGTTCGTCTAACTTCTAGGGTTATTATCAATCAAAATCATAAATTTTTTAATTATAAAATAATTTTGGCGTGATTTAATCATTAAAATAAAAACAGCGTCAAAAGTGGCTGCAAAGGTTTTAAAAACGTGTGCAATTACGCAAGCAAACCCAAAGACATTCGAACCAAAATGAACACTACAATATTTATTTATTTATTTTCTTAATTTCATGTAATTATTTGTGAAAATGCCGTCCAAATTTAGTCACCAAATTAATAAAAAAATAAAAAAATAAAAAAAAATAAAATAGACATCCAAATCCAACGTAGCTCCAATTTGCCAACGTGATTTTAAAAAAATATATATAATAATTAAAAAATTAAAAGAATATTTATTTGTTAATTTTAGTTTCTTATATATATTAAAATTAATTACCACTATGGTGATTTATTTTAGAAAGCCATAAATGTAAATATAATTAAAAAAATAAAAAATCGAATTATTACTACTTTCCCTATTTTCCCACGTCACAAGATCCAATGCATTTAACATGAGAATGAAAAAAAACATGACAGCGGAGATACATGTGGACTTTATAAGACAACAACTTGATAATGTTTTAGTTTTAAATATTTATTTTGCATTTTAAAATTTAATTATTTTTGTTAAGTTAAATTACCAATTTAAATCTGTAATCTTTAATTTTTATATTAATAATTAAAAATGTCTTATTATATTCTCCGCACCGATCCCGATCCCGACCCCAACTAATATATATACTGGTCAAATACTCCATCTATATTTATTTAATTATAATTTTGTAATTATAATATATATATTTGTCATGAAATATCTTTGGCTATTAAAATATCTTTTAAAGTCAAGATAAGGGTGAAGAAATAATTCAATCATGAACGATCGTGAATAGAAATAACTATATATTTGGAAGCTTATCTCTAAGTTATTATATCGACTATTTAAAAAAATTATTTTTAAATATTAAAATGAAAAAGATGGGGGAAAAGTTATTCTTTTTTTTATTTTATTTTTTATCTTTTGTATAAAGTTGGAGAATATTTATATGCCAATAAATGGACTTGATTTAATGAACATTCACTGGAATCTCCATTTCCATATAGTATTGAATTAAAAAAAATTTGAATTAATTGTATGATTTTATTGGAAATTAAATTAAATTAAATTTTAAAAAAAGAGAATGGAAATTAGAAAAAGGGGGGTGGGCCCAGATAGATTCGCGAGGTGTCTTCAGAATTGGCTGCGCCACCGTGGCGGGTCGGCGTAATCCAATCTTGTGTATCCACGTCATCATCGATTAAGATATTATCACACCAGCTTACCAAATAAAATATGATTAAAAAGCTAAATTAATAATTATTAATAATTAATTTGTGTGTTTTAAAATTTATTTAAAAAAAAAAAAAAAAAAAAAAAACACGCGGCTGCGTTGTCGCGTGGCGAGGAAGGCGAGGTGGTTGTGTGTTTCTTCTCGTCTTCCCTATAAATAAGTTCAGAAATGGCATTTCCAGTTCCAGCGATTATTTGATTTTCCTCTGCCCCTCTGCCTCTGCTCGGCCGCCGCTGTTCTATAATCGCCGATCATCAGGTATTTTCATTTGATTTTATTTAATTTACGTTTTATTTCCATTTCCAATATTCTTAATTAATTTATCAACCCCACGGAGTAGGTTTTTTATTATTTAAAAAAAATAATACATAAATAAATAAAATTAAAAGAGAGAAAATCCATAGCCGATGAACGAGGAAGCTGGCGACCTTTCTGGCATTTCATCGTCTTCCTTTCTTTTCTCTTCAGCCTATTCACGCACTTACGTTACGCGTTTTGCCTCCTCTCTCTCTCTCTCTCTCTCTCTATATATATATATATATACACATTTTTAATATAAAAAAAAAGGTTAATTTAAGGGTATTTTTAAATATAAAGATGAAGAAATTTGGCTTAAATCAATTTATTTTTAAATTGGGGTTTTTAAAATTTTAATATAACTTCTATTTTTAGTATTATATATGGAAGGGCACAAAAATTCGAAAAAAGTTATGATATTTAAGAAACCGAAATTAAAAATTTTAGAAATTGAAGAGTGAAAAAAATAGAATTAAATATATATTTAAGAAGTGATGAGATCAAAAAAAAAAAAAAAAAAAGAAAAGAAANAATTTTTAAAAATTTAGGGGTATTTTTTTTATTAATTTATCCTATTATATATATTCATTTTCAGTTCATTTAGAAGAAGTAAAATAGTTATTTTAAATAGAAAAAAAAAAAAAAAAAAAACAAACAAACAGTGAGAGCGTCGGGAGTCGTAGTGGGCTACGTTGTCATGTTCGAAAATTACGAATTGCAGGGCACGCAGTACTAAAATTCCGGCAACCAAAAACTATAATTAAATAAATAAATAAATAAAGGTAATTAATTTGAGCTGGTTAATTAGAGGTAATTAATTATGGTAATTAATTATGGTTGATGCCTAACTTTGAAACAGAGGAAGATCATTAGAAGAAGAGATGGGTTTATTGTCACTGTTGGAGGTGGCTTTAATGCCCAATTTACAAGTCCTCATCATCTGCTTAGTTGGAGCCTTTCTGGCCACTGATTACTGCAACCTTCTTCCCGCGCATGCTCGAACCTCTCTCAACAAGGTCCATTTCCGAGAGATTCAAATTTCTTTTTTGTCATTTGAGATTCTAATATTTAACCAGTTGAGCTATGCTTTGATCGGTGGTGCAGATTGTGTTCACAGTGTTCACTCCTTGTCTGATGTTTGCAAATTTGGCCAAGACGGTGACGTTTGAAGACATTGTTTCATGGTAATTAATTAACGTTAATCTATGATTATCATCGGTCATTAGTGTTGTTTTGAATGTTTTGTTGGGTTAAATGAATTAGGTGGTTCATGCCAGTGAATATTGGGTTTACCTTTCTATTTGGAGGGATTTTGGGATGGATAGTTGTTAAGATATTGAAGCCTAAGCCATATCTTGAAGGCCTTATCATTGCAGCCTCTTCTGCTGGTTTGTTCTTCTTCTTCTCTACCTCTTTGTTTGTTTATTGGGTTTGTTTATTCATTTGTTTTGGTAATATGGGATTAGGCAACTTGGGAAACCTTCTTCTCATCATCATCCCTGCCATTTGTAATGAGGATGGCAGCCCTTTCGGTAACGGTGATACCTGTACTTCTCTCGGGCTCTCGTACGCTTCCTTCTCTATGGCGGTACGTAACCTAACCTATTCATAACATAGATTAGTATGGTATTAGAACGGGATGTGGTCATTGTTGAGGATGGTTGGGAGGGTGTGATGTCTCACATTGGTTGGGGGAGGAGAACAAAACACCCCTTTATAAGAGTGTGGAAACCTTCCCGTAGCAGACGCGTTTTAAAGCCTCGAAAGAGAAAGTCCAAAGAGGAAAATATCTGCTAGGTGGGTCTGGATCCTTACAAATGGTATCAGAGCCAAACACGGGACGGTGTGCTAGTAAAGACCTTGGCCCCAAAGGGAGTGGATTGTGATGTCCCACGTTAGTTGAGGAGGAGAAACAAAACACCTTGATTTTAAAGCCGTGAGGGGAAGCCCCCAATCGGGCGAGTCCGTACAATATCTGCTAGTAGTGGGCCTGAATTTGGTATGAGGCATTTTAGGAAGTTCAAAGCAAAGCTACGAGAGCTATTACTCTCAAAGTGGACAATATCATACTATATTGTGGAGAGTCGTTATTTCTAACGTTCATATGTTTGTTTAGTGGTAGTTTAACCTAATGTATTCGATGGGTAAAAATTTTCAGCTAGGTGGGTTTTACCTGTGGACTCACACTTTTCACCTTGTGAAAACGTCGTCTTTGCGAATGAAAGCACTTGAAGCACCGGAGGAGCACGTGAAAGCACCCAACCACACCTCCAATGGCGACTTGCAAACTCGACTTCTCCACGAACAATGTGGAGAAGAAGAAGGCCTTCCTGTTTCAGTCTCATCAAGGGAATCCCAAGAATCTGTAGCCATCTTAGAGAAACGGGAATCATCGTCCATTTGGGCCAAAACAGTAGACTTTTTGCATAGCATTGTTGAAGAGTTAATGGCCCCTCCATCGTTAGGAGCGGTAAGTATCCACTTTTGAGATACTCACTGAAGTTTTAGCTATTGAACTATGCTTGAATCGGATAAATATTCCTATTTTTAGATTGTGGGGTTCATTTTTGGAGCGGTGACATGGCTCAGAAACCTCGTAATTGGAGATAATGCTCCGTTACGTGTGATACAAGATTCTGTTCAACTACTCGGGTATGTATACTTTCTAGAGATCGTTACCATATGCATGAGAAATGAAAACATTACTAAACGAGTTGTGGTGATGTATAACGAACAGAGATGGGACAATCCCATGCACCATGCTGATACTCGGCGGCAACCTGGTTCAAGGGCTAAGGTCGTCAGCGGTGAAGCCGACGACGATCATCGGAGTGATTGTGGTTCGGTACTTTGCACTGCCGGCAATAGGGATATTGGTTGTGAAAGGAGCAAACTCATTAGGATTTCTGCCGCCGGATCCTCTTTACCACTTCTTGTTGATGGTTCAGTACACCACGCCGCCGGCCATGTCCATCGGCACAATGACTCAGTTGTTCGGCGTTGGTCAAGAGGAATGCTCTGTTATCATGCTATGGACTTATTTGGCAGCCGCTCTTGCTCTTGCTATTTGGTCTGCAGTCTTCATGTGGATTTTGGCTTGATATATATATATTCAAATTCTTTTGTATTTTTTTTTTTTTTTTTGGTTTGTTTTCTCACCAATTTTGTATTTTTTTAACAAAAAAACTATATTTAAAAAATAGATAAAACAAAATAGTGATTACATGATCCAGAGGAGGTGATATTGAAGCATTGTTTCAGTAACCCATGTTCTTGATTCATGGGAAATTCTATATAAAAAGGTAAATCTAATAAACTTTAGACAAATGTTCGTAATTAAGACATTTAGTCGGAGTTATAAACCTCAAATCTTTTGTTGATACATTTGTCTCGACCCCTACGAACAAAAACATTAGTAAACAGTATAGTTTTATTCGATTTCTTACGAAGAATCGAACTTTTGTTGAGAATAAAAATGAAAGAATATACCGGCATTAAAAAAACCAAGCCCACAAAAGGGAATCCCGTTAAAGAAAGGGGCTCGAATCGCCAACTGATTTCAAGACAAAACCTTAAACCTGAACCTGATTTTTACAATCCACAAAAAAAAAAAAAAAAAAAAAAAAAAAAAAAAAAAAAAAAAAAA
>NW_019268517.1:10424652-10427304 GCF_002738365.1 Cucurbita moschata
AAAAAAAAAAAAAAAAAAAAAAAAAAAAAAAAAAAAAAAAAAAAAAAAAAAAAAGATATCGTGAGCTCAAGATTACGCACAGAACAAGCCACAAAACCAGCTAATCCCATTACAAACAGTAACAGAGTTTTGCAGCAGCTCATCTCTGTGATAGCAAACATAAGAACAGAGGAGAGCTGCTGCAACTAAAAGAAGAACAACAATTAACGAAAAGGGAAGCTTTCATTAATATATTAAAAGCAATTACAAAGCTACAAGAGGAAAGAACATCCTCTTCTTAAAGGGAAAAAAAGAACTAGAAAATACAATCTCAATCTCAGATAATCAATAATCAGACTAGATGACCAACAAAAGGCAAACGGTTTAGTCTTTCCAGAAGTAGAACACAATTATTTGAAGTTTTCTTCAATTTCTTTCAATCTACAACTCCTAAAAACGAGGAGGACGTCGTTAAGTAATATATAGATACAACTGTAGCAGGACCATGAAAACAACCATCTACAGATCTTACCTACAGATACAATAGGGATTACTTCTTAGTATATTTAGCATACATAAAGAAACCAAGACAAAAATGACTCCTGTAAAACAAGGAGTGTTCAAGTATTCAGTTTATTGTAACCCTCTTATTTGGACTTCAAGCTCTGTGTATCGTAAAGGATACCTTTGAACTCTGCAGAATAATCAAACACATAATATGAAATTTACAATTGGTCTATCCCAGTTCATTGTGAAACAAAAGATGCAGGACCAAAAGGAAGACAGATGGAGTAACGCCGTTTCTATAAGAAAAGCTGCATGGATCCTACCTCGACCGCGACTTCTATTGCCAGCAACCTTTTACCATATGTCATTCCCGGTCATGACTGCATAACTTTATTCTGTTCGACAGAAAGGGGAGCTTTGAACTCCTGACATTTCCATAAAGATGTAGAATCTATTGGCAGCACGCCTTGGGTAGGGCTAGGGCTATCTACAGAATGCAAAATAACATTTTCGGGTGTGGGAGACCCCGTGTTTTGCACAGCCAATATTGGGGAACTTCCATTGTCCATGTCTTCCTTGAGAGCTTTTTGATCCCTGAAAGAACAAATACTCAATGACAATTTTTTAAGCTTCACTCTTCCCTTCTTTTTACCAGTGACATTAATATCATCGCACGTTTTTTTCTCCTTCTGACTTGTCTCTGCTTCTCCAGTATCCATCTGAGACTGATTGTTCTTCTCATATTTAATAGTCTTCTCATCAGATTTGAGCTTGTATACTTCCTGAAAGCTACATTCAGAGTCGGCCTCGTTAGTTTTAGCATGCCCGTTGCATGTAGGAGTAGGTTCCAACTCCTGTGAGATGCCACAATTGGAAACCATAATTTTCTCAGAACCAGGTGAAGTTTTCAACTTCTTATGTTTGTGGCCTCTAGCATCAGAACCAGATGAATTCTTCAAAATTCTTGGGGAGCTATTAATTGCCCGATGTAATTTGCGGGCCATCTCTTCATCTGTCCTGGTATTCTCAAGAGGTTGATATTTTGTATACAGAAACTGAACTGGGACATGTTTCTTCAGCTTGTTCTTTCTCTGTTTTATTTCTTTATAGGCTGCTTCTTCAGAAATCGAGGCAACCAAGTCCATGGCACTCTTTGCAGCTGCAACAGCCTTTGCTGCAATCGCAGCCTTCTCTTCAGCTGCTGTCCTGGCAGCCTCTGCAGCCTTCACAGCTGCAGCTGCCGCTGATCTTGAGGCCTCCACTATCTCCTCGGGCGATAGGTTAGTATTTGAATGAGCACTCAACAGATTGTTGAGCCGTATATTGAATTCAATAGATGTGAAGCCATAGGAAGGAGAGGGAGGGGGAGAACAAGAGGTGGAGGCAACTGGTGGCACATTAAAAGTACCATCACCATCGGCCCCTTTCTTTCTCAATCCAGCAAGAAGACGCTTTCTTGGAGGTAAAAGGACATCGGAATCGAGGTGATTGACGTCACAGATGTTAGCCTCCATTCTTCCCCTTCCAAATTCTAGCTTTAAACATAAATCGCTAATGTTTCTCCACGAGGACAAGAAACTGAGTTGACATTTACTTTCGCTGAAAATAATTACGAGAACAGTAAATTAGCTTCTAATTCTACCACAAATTCCACTCTGCACATTCCATCAGATTCTTACATCAATTAGAAAACTCGGAAGCCATAAAATAACATCCCAATCAAACATTTCTTCAGTAATCAAGAGTACAAATTTAAATTGGAAGCTGCCACTATCTGCTATATGATGAAGATCTCACATAATGGATTGCCAATCTCCCAAGGTTTTAAGGGCATAATCAGCGCATGAATACAAACTGCATTTCATCCATGGACACAGTACTCACCTTTCCGGAATCAGAAAACGATATCAACATCCAATTCCCAAACAGAATTAAGATAAAGCAATCTGAACACAACGAAAATACACAAACATGCAGAAAATAAAACAAAAATTGAAACAAGAAACGCAGCCAATACAAAAGGGGTCGAATTCCGCAAGAAACACAACGACATAGAGAGAATTCAAGAACATCAAAATGGTGTCAGCAATTGAAAGAGGTGGATTGAAGGGAAGGGAAACAAAACAAAAAAAAAAAAAAAAAAAAAAAAAAAAAAAAAAAAAATTT
>NW_019268517.1:10427699-10431606 GCF_002738365.1 Cucurbita moschata
AAAAAAAAAAAAAAAAAAAGGAAGAACACAAGGGTAATTAAGATAATTGCAAAGGAAAAAGCGTAGAGAAAGAGATGAAAAAAGCAAAGTACATACCTGATCTCTGGTACTGTAGAGGAAGGAATTATACAAAGAAAAAAGTGTAATTAGGGTTTTCAGAGAAAAGAAGAGGAAGAAGAAGGGAAGGGGAAGAAGAAAATTCAGGTCCAAAGAAAAACTGAAGATCATGTTTTAATATGATGCATATGCGTGTCCTAATAATTAATTAAATTTATTAAATAATAATAATATAAATATAAAGGGAAAAATTGGATTGGTTGTAAGGTGTGATTATAAAAATAGGATCCCTAGCCCATGGTCCTATCTATCTTGCATATTAATATGTATTACCTGTCTGCTCGTCCATCGCTAATAGATATTGTTTATTTTAGTTTGTTACATATAGTCATTAGCATAACGGTTAGGGAAAGGTTTCCAAATCCTTGTAAGCCTAATTTTATTACCATTAGTAAATATTGTCTGCTTTAACTCGTTACGTATAACTATCAATCTCACGGTCTCAAAACGCGTCTTTTAGGGAGAGGTTTTTACATCTTTATATCAGTCTAATCTCATTGCTAGCAGATATTGTTTGTTTTGATTCGTTACGTACGCCGTCAGCCTCGTAGTTTTAAAACATGTATATTAGAAAGAAATTTTTACACATTTGTAAGTCCCACCACCGCTAGCAGATATTATATATAAAAATTAAAAATTTGATTAGACATTTTTTATCACTCGAACCGACATGTCGTCCATGTAGCACCGTCCTTGCGCCGGGAAATTTCTTAATTACGCGGCATGCTTCTGAATCCGGCCCTCGGCACTCTAACGCTCGACACGGCCATTTTCTCATCCACTGCGGCGGAGTATATTCGTCTCGAAAGGAAGTTGGCTTCTATCTGACCACGTTTCAGGCGTTGGAACCGTCGTCATTTGTGCTGGCACCGCCACATCAAAACAAGAGTTCGGCGGTGGATAACTGGACTAACTTGTGAGAATAGCTTTTGGGACTTTAACAGAAACAGAGTAAGATTGTAGACACAAAAGATTTCTATGTAGGGTTTTCTTAAGGCTAGTTTCGTCAAGAACTCATCGCTTTTTATGAATCTTCCTAAGCTCCACCCGCCGAAGAGAGCTAACCGAGTCGAATTTTCATTGGCATTTTTGTTAACTTTCAATTTTGCGGAAAATCGCAGTTCTTTGGTCATTGTCGCTTTCGCATATGCTCTGTTTCTGAAAACCTGTTTATCACTCATGAAAAGGAGTGAATCGGTGAAGTAAATCGAATATTAGGACCTGTGAAATTGGCGAATGAATTTACGCTGAAAAAAAGCATTGAATTGGTTGTTTAGTTCGTTGTTTTCGCTCCATATTTTATCTCCGTGAGGAAGTTCAATCTCCACATGCTTCCAAGTCCATGGTTTGCCATTTTAAGGACTGAGATTGTCTCGGGTGAGTTATAACGAAGTTAGAAATTGAAACCTGTTCAGTAATATGCATCATTTGTGCATGTGTTCTCGCCATTGGAACCTACTTTCAGAAAAAGTAGTACGAATAATGTATTGAGTTTTGGTGAAAGTAATGAACAACTAATCATTATATTTATCTGCTAATTCTCCTCCTATTCTTCATTTTTCCCATTTGATGTTTTTCCTTGTTGATGTAGCGTAATTCTAGATGGGGATTATCAAGCCCTTGCCAAAGTCTGTTCGTAGTTCTGTGCGTGCTGGCGTTATACTCTATGATGCCACGAAGGTTGTGGAAGAGCTTGTTTATAATAGCTTGGATGCTGGTGCGTCAAAGGTAGAGAGTCTAATCGACCATCATATTATTTTGTTTTATGCTGAGGCATGGTGTTGCCTACTCTCCTAGTTGGAAATGTGAAGTGTTTTATTTCTAATTATCAATGTAAAAGTAAGTTATTCGGGAATTACTAAATATTTTAACTGAGATATTCATCAACCTTGATCCTATAACAGTTAGAAATTGTGCACTGTGAATTAGGCCTAGCCATGAAATAACAGTTTGTCTTCGTCGTTCATCACTGAGCACGTTTCTTCTACAAGTGAAAAAAATACTCCTTTTATGGTTGATTGATTCTCGATATCAAAGAGAGAAATTTAATAACTCTTCGTTCCATTTATATTCCAACATTTTTGTTTTTGGTTCTAATAAGTTCCAGCTGTTGACTTTGTTACTTGTCATGTTAGTTGAACTGAAGTGTGATGATTTGTCAATGGGTAACACAAAATCTGCGATGTGCACTCGCCCTATTGAATTTTTTAGCTTGTCTGCCTTTATTTTATCTTGCTGCTTTATTTTTTTATGTCATGTTGTATGAAATCATCACATGGTAGTCAATTAGTAGTTCAATCAATGTGCCAAACAATGTTAACGATCATAACTTACTAGAATCAAAATAAAAAGTTCAAGGATGTAATTAGAACTTTTAAAATTTAGAGACTAAATGAAACAACCATCAGATTTTAGGGACAATATTTGCCCTTTTATCAAATAAAAATGATCTATAACTAATTTTTAAATTTAAATTTTCTTCTAGTTGTAATTTATCTGGCTTAATATATGTTACTTACAGCCTATTGTATCAATTCAGATTTCAATTTTCATTGGCATTGGAACATCCTATGTCAAAGTAGTGGACAATGGTTTGTGATTTTCTCAGTATGCTACTTGTTACATTACTTTCTATATATCAGGTTTCATACTGATACAGTGAATTTGTCATATTCTTGTAGGATCTGGTATTACTAGGGATGGGTTAGCCTTGCTAGGAGAAAGATATGGTAAGTATCTCAATTTCTTGGTTTTCTTTGTGTACTCTGTGTATTTACTTCATCATCATTTCGGTGTATTTTGGAATCAAGAATTAAATTGAGATGCTTGGGCTTGCAGGGGGATGGGGATGGTGTTGATAATTGTGTAATAATTTGATGGGTTAGATAATGATTACTTGCTCTGATTGAGTGGAACGAATGGAAGGGCAAGTTTTGACCTGCAAACTTCTTTGAATATAACTCTTTAACTCCAATGATATTTCCCAAAATTGATTAGCCTTTTCAACTAATGGAAATGGTGCAAGAATGGGCTGAACCTGCTAATGGGCTTTCCCAGCTATCTCTTATAAGAGGTGCAAGGATGTTTTAATGAACCATGCAATAAGTTTGGGTGGTATGGCTATGGCTTGCTTGATGTGATTATCTTATAGACAAGTTGGTCAAAAGTAGAATTCTATTGAAGGAAATAGACGTGTTAGCAAGTTGGCAAATATTTAATGTATTTGAATTTACTACCTTGGTGTGTTTATGCTGTGCTTTTCAATGACTATATATGCAGCAACTTCGAAATTCCATGATCTCATAGACATGGATACCAAAGGCAAAACATTTGGCTTTCGAGGAGAGGCATTGGCTTCCATTTCAGATGTATCGTTGTTGGAGATCATAACCAAAGCATGTGGGAGGGCAAATGGATATCGTAAAGTCATAAAGGCACAGAAGTTTACAGCTATTTAATTGTGGAGCAATATGTGCAAATTTTCACATTGTGCTGTCCTTTAAAAATAATTAACTTTTTATTGCAGGGTTGCAAGTGCTTGTATCTTGGAATTGATGATGATATGGAAGATATTGGTACTACAGGTAACAGGTCCATTATCTGCCAGGGCAGTCAGATATTTTCATAGCAAGGGGCAATAGCTTATATTCTAACTACATATACATATCATATATTCTTTCTATGAACAAGTTAGACAGAAAACTTTAACATCTTAACTGTTTTATATCTTTCTTCTTCTTCTTTTTTTTTTTTTTTTTTTTTTTTTTTTTTTTTTTTTTTTTTTTTTTTT
>NW_019268517.1:10431679-10432556 GCF_002738365.1 Cucurbita moschata
TTTTTTTTTTTTTTTTTTTTTTTTTTTTTTTTTTTTTTTTTTTTTTTTTTTGTCTAAGATGAAGTAAGGGTATCTAATTAGGACTTAGTTATTTGGATACCACCCTTTTGCATCTGGACTAAGTCGTCTATTTCGGGGTCTGCTTTTATAGTTGTACTTTTGCTTTTGTATTTCTGTTCTTACCATTTGCCTCATGAAAAACACTGATGTGGTAAATTGTAATTTTATGGGATGTATATCCATTTTTTGGTTGTTTTAGAAAATTTGTAGTTATCCTTTCAGTTATCTGATCCGTAGTCATGAAGTACGTATTGATCCACAAAATTAACATCATATATTTGGAAGAAATAGTGTTTGGTTGTATGATTTGTACCTTGGTGTAGTGTATTGATTAGCCACCCATTACACACGTACTAGGAGGGAAATCAAATGTGGGGGTGGAATACAGTGGTGGCTGATGGATATTTATGTTGAGGGGGATCCCTGTCTTTTTGCTGTTTGATATTCTCTTAGATGGTAGCAAGGCAACTATTGGTGTCGGTGAATTTTCTGATGAACTACTATTGAAAAAAGAAATGAAACTATGTGGATTTTATTATGGTGTATATCCTTACTATTAAACATCCATGCGATTTGCAATTACATTTGAAAAAATAATTTCTTTTCTTCTCCTTTGTTATATTCTATTTTTGCATACACTTCTGAAGGCAAATACTCGATCAGAATTCTCTTGTCTTTTTCTTTTGTAGTTATTGTTCGAGATCTATTTTACAACCAACCAGTTCGAAGGAAGCATATGCAATTCAGGTTTGATTTTCTTAGATTAGTTTGTTTGTTTTTGTTTTTGTTTTTTTTTTGGGGGGGGGGGGGGGGGGGG
>NW_019268517.1:10433155-10454521 GCF_002738365.1 Cucurbita moschata
GGGGGGGGGGGGGGGGGGGGGGTATGAAAAACAAAAATCTTGAGTAAATAGAAGGATTCAAGAGTCCATATGAGGAGAAAGAAGAAAATGAAATATTATATCCTTGCATTTTACTGACGCGCTAATTCATTTTGCGTAATGGAACTGGAAGCCCCAAGAAGGTCTTGCAAGCAGTCAAGAAATGTGTAGTCCGTATTGCCCTTGTGCATTCTAAAGTTTCCTTCAAAATTGTAGATATTGAAAGGTATATCCATGTTAAATTCAGGTTGAAATATGTAAAGCTTTTATGTTTGTTATCTTACAATTTTATCTCTTCCTGTAGTGAGAGCATCCTTCTTTACCCGAATCCCTCTCCTTCTCCTTTATCACTTTTGAGAAGTGGCTTTGGCAGCGAGGTTTCCAGGTCTCTCCATGAATTAAAAATCGGTGATGGGGACTTAAAGCTTTCTGGTTATATATGCAGTCCGTTTGATACGTTTACTATCAAGGTATAATTATTTTCTTCCTGATATAAAAGAAGGCTAATTCGGCTGTTTAACATTTCATTAATTTTTGTGTTCTTTTTAAAAAAAATTTGTGGCAGGCTGTTCAATATGTCTGTATCCACATCATTCTGTGAATTCTTTAAATCTGTGGTGGGTGGATAGGATCCAGTATTTTATGAAATTGTTTTGAACTCAGCAAGGACAGATATTAACAGACGATTCATTTGCAAGGGCCAAATTCATAAATTACTTAATCAACTGGCCAGTAGATTTGTAAGCCTGAGTCCGCAGACTGACCAAGCCTGTCACAGCAGGAAGAGAAGCAGGTTTCAAGCAAATCCTGCTTATATTTTAAATTTAGATTGCCCTGGATCTTTCTATGACCTAACATTTGAATCATCCAAGACCTTTGTTCAGTTTAAGGTAATTCTATATTTGTTCTCCAAACACCAGTTCATTTGTTTATCTTCTGTTCCTTCATTTGTTTGGGAATAACTTTTTTATTCATTATTAAATGGTTCTATAGAATTCTTTCCTTCGCTTTTTCTAACCAACACCTTCTCATGTCCTTCCGTTTTCATTTCCAAGGACTGGACTTCAATACTTACCTTCATTGAAGAGACCATTCAACAATTTTGGAAAGAAAAATATAGTAGTGGTATGGAGTTAGCCATATCTTTGAAACCATAGTGAGTGTTAATATAAACCGTTTGAAGTTGCATTTTAAATTTGCAGGAAAATCTTTGGTCCATACAACCTCCATAGTTGGAGGAGATCAGCTGTGGAAGGATGAAGATAACATGATATCAACAAATTCAGGTATTTTACGTTGAACTTTCATCTCCAATCTCACTTTAATTTATGAAATGATTTAGTCTTATTTATGCTGCATGAATTGCACACTCCACCGCCTCCTTAAAAGAGGGTTAAGGTGAAAATGTCTCCATTTATTATCTTCACAGGACACTTTCCCATAAAAAATATATGCACACCGAGTGAACTTGCAAAAATTGACCTGGTTCAATTAATTTCTGAATATCTTTCCTTTTTAGATTTTCGTGAGGATGTTATACTTTTCCCTCCAGAGAGTATTCGATCTGTGAAGAAGAGCAGAATGCGAAGCCCTCAGGCCTCCCTTATTGATTTGTTTTCTCCGTCAGCAATGCTTACAAAAGATGATGACATCTTGTCCAATAGTTTGCATGAAAAGGCATGTGAGAATTCACACACAAGTTCAAGTGAATTGAATGACGTTCACCGACAAGCTAGGATGCAATTTGGTAACCAAGCTGCCGATCATTTCTCAGGATTATGGAGTACTCCCTTGGCAAAATGCTCAACTACAGCTGTCCAAAAAGGTGACAGGCATCCATGGGTACCTGATAACATTTTTGTATCTGAAGACTCCTTTCTGGATAGAAGGCTGGCTTCTCCCAAGAGGTGTGATGACATTGTTGAGGACAATATCTTCAGTTCAGACTTGAAAGGTCAATCTTCTAAAGTGTATATCGATATGATCAATGGGTCTGCCGAAAGTACACCATCTTCTTACTTTCATGAATTTAGTTATGATGACAATATCTTCACGGGTAACAAACCCTCCCTTCGGGGATGCACCTCAGGAAGCAGTTTTCAACTTGAGAGTACTTCCATTCTTGGTGACAAACTGTACATTCAAAATGATGTCATCAAAAGAATCCAAAAGCAGGGAATCCCTGATGATGAAGTTGATGTTCTAAAGCTTGACGGTTACATCCAGGGTTCTGATTTTTATGCTGGAGACTCATTGCATGCTGAGGTATTGTTGTCTGACTCTTACTAGAGCTAACAATTTATGCGTTTCTCAAGATCTAAAACTTCTGTCCTTTTTTTTTCCTGTTGTCGGTTACTTTTTTTTGGGCAACAGTTTACTGAAGAAAATATATACTCATGTCATTTGGACAAGCACGTGCAGAAGTTTTTCTCAAGTTATCAGACTAGAAATTCCCCAGATGTTCACGTGACCCCAAATCCCAGATTAGCCTCAGAATGGGATGTTGATTGCTTCAGTGTTAGGGATGGGGTTGAAAGGAACTGGAGATCTAGAGACAGGACTCCCTTCAGGGATTTGGTGGATGGTGAGGATAAGGGCTGCGGATTTGATTCTGATATCATGTTGAGAAGTTCCAAAAAGAATTACATACCAAGCTGTATAGATAGTGAACTGATAATTGATGATGTCCTTGATACAAGAGAAGACCTTAGTACTTCCCTTGAAAAATCTAATAATTTTGATCATTCTTCTCCTGTGAGTCCTAATATGCACTCCTGTCAGAAGTATCTTTTCAATTGGAGATTACCTGGAAAAGATTGGGAAAAGGCTTATGGAAGCTCAGAGCTTAAGTTTGGACATCAAGCTTTTAAACAGAAGTACGTTTCTGTTGAAAGGCCTAGAAGATGCAAATCAGCTCCACCTTCTTACAAAAGAAAAACTAGTTTCTATTGCCTGTACCGAAGAAAGGAAGAAAAGCATAATGCCGCCGGTTTCTATGGCCTTGACCAAAGAAAAACTGATAAGTTTAATGCCACAAATTTCTATTGCATGGACCAAGGGAAAGAAGAAAAGCTTAGGGCATCGGCCTTCCTTGACAGCCCACCTCATTTAGGTATTTTCATTTAAGAAGTCATTACTAGTAATGCATTGTCATTGATGAAATATTAATGCTGTGCCAATACGTACAGAACTAGCTGAGCTGAGAGATTCCAAACATTTCTCTAGTACTAATAATCTTTATATTAAGCCAAGTCCTCTTGATGACTTATCGATGGGAACTAGGTAGAGATCCATTCCTTTCCCCTATCAATTTAAAATTGAAGTTGTTATCATAATATAATGCATCTTTTCATCACTTCCAGAACAGATATGACAAAGACGCCTGCTATTACGGGAAATAATAAAGAGAAACAAGAAGGAAAAATTTCCAAGCAGTTCCAATCCGATGTTAAAGTTACTGCATCTGCTTTAGGTAACTGCACTATGTATATGAAACTGATTATTTCTTTGTTCTTAAGGATTTGGAATTCAAAATTTCAATTCTTAGGGAGGGAATTGGTATTGAAAGATTTTATGTGATCAGAAAAACATGGAAAGAAAATTGTGCTGTAATTTCTTTCCAGTAGATTTATCTTTATTATCATTGACATATTAGTGATTAATAAGTTAAATTCTCATCAAGAATAGTCTTTACAATATATAGCATGCTGCATTAGTTCATAATTTTGTTGTTCTTGAATATTGAGTTTTATATGATGGTAGCATCATCTTTACTGGCGGAAATAAAATTTCAGTTCTTTTTGCAGTTGCCATATTAGTGAAAATTTAAATATCCTCCAATTCTATTTAAATGGCATATTTTTTATCCTGTTTCGCCTTCAGAATTATGCTCAAAGGAAACTCGAGAGTCAGATTTATGGATCAAATGGAAAAATTGCTGTCCGACTACAGTTAAGTTTGAAAGTTGATTTGTTTTCTATAGTTTGATATGAGGCTTCTCTTTTCTATTTTTATTTATTTATTTATTTGAGTAACATTTAATAGTTTTCCTTTATTGATTTCAGAGAAATGATGGGCCACGTGCTTTTGAAGATGAAGTTAGTATACTTGATATCTCTTCAGGATTCCTATCTCTTGCCAGAAATTCCTTAGTTCCCAAATCCATCGATAAGAATTTCCTTGAAGATGCCAAAGTTCTTCTACAGCTTGATAAGAAATTCATTCCAGTTGTTTCTGGTGGAATACTGGCTGTTATTGATCAGGTTAGTTCACTCCCTTCTGGTTCATTCACTTCAGGTTTTAAGTGAAAGACAATATCTCCACCCCTTAAAAATCTTTCTTCTCCTATTTCTCTTCGAGTCTAATGTATGACAAGGTAGCGAAATAGGCAATCACCTTCAAACACTTTGTACCCGAAGGAGTAGGCCATTGAGGAACTAGGTTTGAAGTACCTCTCCTAGTATGAGTGGGTTTCCTGCCAACTTCGTTTTGTTGTGTGATAATATATCCAAGTGTAAGGGTTTATGATATGCCACATAAGAAGGGGCATTGGGTAACATTTAGATAGCATCTACTTGAGAGGTCTGAGGAAGATGGCAATCTCTTCTTTCATTAGCTTTGTCGATCCAAGGAATGCAAATGTAGAAACGGAAGTAGTTGAATTGATTCTAGATCAACAACTTTATAGCAATTGGGGAATTTTTTTCCTCAATTTTATAGCGTGTCACCTGACTCACGTTCCAGTGTGGAAACAACAAAGGTGCTCATTGAAGATTGTTGGAACAAGGAAAATCAAGTATGAAGTGTTCATCTTAAAAAGAACTTATTTGGTCTTTCAGTCTGGTTTCCTTTTTTTTTTTTTTTCTTTTTTTTACTGAAGAAGTAGATTAGGTTGTCTGCGTACTTTGATACATTACTTGGATACAGCACACTCATGCCTTGTGATTTTTCGTGCACCCCATATACCAACATATATGTGCACACCAATTGACAAGTCTTTCTAAAGCACGGGGTGGGGTAATGATGTTTTAAATGGTGCTTTCTCCAGCATGCTGCAGATGAAAGAATCCGACTTGAAGATCTTCGTCAAAAGGTAAACATTATATATTTGATGGAATAATTCTATGATTTCTAATAAAGCAATATATGTATATACACAGTTGTTGTCTGGTGAAGCAAAGACAATAGCCTATCTGGAGGATGAACATGAACTGGTAAGTTTATGTTTTTTGATGTTGTCTGGTCTCAATCTGTCATGCTTTGATTGAAAGGGATAAATTATTCTTGCTGTTTGTTTACTACAGGTGCTGCCTGAAATTGGGTACCAGTTGTTGTACAACTATAGTGATCAGGTTAAAGAGTGGGGTTGGATCTGTAATATTCATGCTCAAGATTCGAAATCCTTCCAAAGGTATATTTAATTCCTTTGGGGTTTGTCTACTTTGCCAGTACTGCTCAAGTTTGCCGAAGTAATATTTGGTTCTCTGTGCAGGAATTTGAATATCCTATACAAGCAGGAAACGGTCATCACGCTAATGGCAGTTAATCACCATCTTCCTTGCTTCGATAATTATTGCATTTAAACTTTGAAACCAAACCATGCCAACTGTATTAAAATAGCAATTGTCAAATTTGTGCTTGAAATTTGTAACGAATTTATATTTTTGTTTGAAAATTCATGTATTTTTATTTTATGTTTGTATAAAATTTCATGTGTATGACACAGGTACCTTGCATACTAGGAGTTAATTTATCTGATGCAGATCTGCTGGAGTTTCTTGATCAGGTAACTGAGGACCTTGCGCTTTAAAACCATTTTTGCTTGGTTCATCCATTAATTTTGTTGAGCTGTTACATTGTTCCCTAAACACCTGGAATAATTTTGCTAATGTCGCTATAGCTGCATATATAAGCTTGCTAAGACTTTTTTCTTGGATCGAAAGCTTGCTGATACAGATGGCTCATCAACAATGCCGCCATCTGTGCTTCGAGTTCTTAATTCAAAGGCCTGCAGAGGTACATGCTTAAGCTTGTTTAATGTGTGTAAATACCGTTCACCATGGGGAATTAAATGTCGTGTATAACAGGTTGACTTGCACCTTTTTCGGATGATGTCCATAGCTGTTACATGACAAATTTTTTTTTTTTTGGGGTAATAAATGCTGTTGAAGAAATGACCTCCATCATGTAGTGTCTCACTTCTCTGGCAACAGTCTGTAGCTCAGTGCTATGTGTGTATCTGCATGTTGATCCTTTTTCACTGAAAACTTTTATTTGATAAAATTACTTGATTAGGTGCAATTATGTTTGGAGACTCTTTGTTACCTTCAGAGTGTTCCCTTATTGTTGATGAACTGAAGCAGACTTCTCTGTGTTTCCAAGTGAGCGAATAAGTTTTCAAGCATGTTTTCAAAGTTCTGATATATATATATATATATATATATATATCTCTTTTGGTGGGTGGAAGGAGAAAATAACTCTTAATTGATGAGTGTGAGATGTTTAATGTGCAGTGCGCCCATGGACGACCAACTACAGTACCTCTCGTGAACTTGGAGGCATTGCACAAGCAGATAAGGGAGATGGAAATATTAGATAAAAATGGTTCGAATGGAACGTGGCATGGGCTGCGACGACATGAGCTGAGCATTGAACGGATGTTGCAGCACATAGGTTCGGCCTAAGGTTCATAGTGCCCATGGTAAATGCTGCCTTACCATCAAGGAGAATAATTGAGAGGGTGCCCCGGTAATACCAGTCTACAGAAGCGGATGGATTGAGTAGCATTCTTAGATCATGTATACAACCAGTCTACGATGATTTGTGAAAAAGAGCAATGTTTCTGTAGTTTAGTTTTCCTTGGAATTTCGGTTACAACTCATATTATAAACAGTTGTCTGCCCTCTAGCTGCATAAATCCTTATGCATTTTGCCTGTCATGGTGCTCTGTGTGTGAATAAAACTAAATGACTTGTTCTTTTCTCTTGTAAATTGGTCATTGGAATAATGAAACCCCTCCCTATTGATAAGTAATAAACTACAGGCAGCTAAGTTGAGAAAAATGGCCATTTAATTAGCCCAAATATATGCTCCTTTGTTATTTTTAGTGCAAGAAAGGTAGGTATCAAAAGATTTGAAGATCATAACTTACAGAAAGACCATATACATCCTACTAAAATATCAATGATATGATATCATGTACCTGCGATTAACAAAAATTAATGGAAGAGAAGAATGATGAAGGCTATTACTAACATTAAAACATTTACATACAAGATTGTGGCTGGGAGCTATGGCTAATTGCTGATCGCTTTATGAACAGGCATCTTTGTTTTTACCAGCACATAAAGCCTTCCAGATAGGCACCAACATTTTCACCGGTGGACGTAATTCCTAGAGGGGAAAGAATAATTTTCAGCTGGTATAACACTACAATATATAATGCTCATCATGACTCACCGTTTTGACAAGTGCGGTTTTGTACAATCTAGGAAAAAGTTCACGAGTAAAAATGTAACATTTTGAAATCTAGATGCCAAATAGAAACTAAACTCAAAATTAATGAGTAAAAAGGTAAACGTTCTTAAACTTAAGGATTAACGGTGAGTAAAACAATCCTTTATTCTACATTTTCTATCCTCTTTATTACTGCCAAACAGGAACCAGAGGAATCTACCGAATAAGATACGAGCGACAAGAAAAATTCCCGCTGCTACCATCTTTATCATATATGGTATATGGCTCATGGGACAGACCAGGAAATCTTAAATAAACAATTAAGTTACCTTGAAAACCAGCAATAGTTTGTCTTCCCCTTGTATAATCAAAGACAGGCTCCAGTAACAAGTAACTGGAGTCACGCATTCAAGGAGAACTGGTTTTAAAATTTTATCAACTGGTACGAACCGACAGATGACTTTTCCACTACAATAAGAGACAAAGAACAGATCAGAACCTGGGAGAATCTGCAAAACTAATACAGAAGGCACAACTATGTGTGTGTAACGATGAACTGATACGTCGATTAGATTCGGCAACATGAACTGCAAAGGTTTGAGGTAGTCCCAATAGTTGAAGAATTAAGGATATCAAATCCCAGAGGATTACCAAACTTCACTAGCCAATGCTATATATGATGCCTTGAATAAGAAAGTTCAAGACAATGAAACTGAATTACAGAAGGAAAAAGTTACCTAGTATAGTGAGTTTCGAGTTGGACTCCGAAATTTGGCATAACCATAACAGATTCTGCACATTTAGACGTCCCCATCCATCAAGAGGATAGTGATGAGAGCAAGAACTTAAATTTCAACAAATGATCACACTATTGCATTAATTATAACGTATGAGACAGAACTTCCCCAATTCCTCACCTTTCTGAACCGTTCCCTTGAACAGCTTCTTGGCAAACAATACATTCAAGATCCAGCACCATAAGACAACAAAGATCGATTGGCCCTGTTAAACCCAGAGTTAATTGATCATGCACTGAAAAAAACATCAACAGATTTCCAAGAGTGCGTATGCTAGGGAGAGGTTTCCACACCCTTATAAAGTTTCGTTCGCCTCCCCAACCGATGTGGGATCTCACATATCCATTGATACCATTACTTCTGCTTATGCAAATATTTTGGCAGTTCGGTTCAATCAATATCAATCAACTATGGAATTGTTTAGTGCAAGTTTTCTTAACAATATCCAAAGAAAGGACACAGGCATTAATAACAATAGTTTAAAAGAAGAGATCTGCAATAAAATTGGCATATTTAGAACTCAAGAACACATATGTACAAAATCAGATCCTATTCAAGTAAGTACGTGGAAGAGAACTGATATTCAAAAGCCATAAAATTGAACAGTAAACAATCACAAACATACTTAGAATACAGGAAGCAAATAAGCAGGGATACAAAAGAAACAGACATGAACATCACGAAATCAGAGTCAAATTAGCAAGAACGAGGAACTTTGTACTGTTGAATTTCAAACTACACATAAAAAATTATGACAAATTACCTTGAGTATGAAAAAACAGAACGCAAGGGCAGCAAGAATGTAGAACAGGAAACCTTTTCCATTACTCCTATTCCTAAGAACAACAACGTGATGGATATCAACTGCTTCAGATTGCCATTTACTATCGGAAAAGTACCCGTATCTCCAATCCGTAATCGAAAACTTGGCCATTTGGCAGTCAATCTCCAACCCTTCCCTTTAAGGAAGAAGATATGATGATGAATAATCCATATTATGGTGGCATTTCAGAATTCCTTATATAAATTTAAAACTGATCGTTGTTTGAACTTAAAGATATGATGATCTTACCTCAAGAAGGTTGATATGGATCAATAAAGACTACAGAAATGGCTGTGCCTCGGCCTACGCCGCCGGTCTTAAGAGAAACTCCTCTTCAACCGCCGTCTGTATCCGATTCGCCACCGGCGGAATCGAATCGAATAACCCCAGACATACCATCATTGGGCCGAGCCTGCAGGCCCAGGTTCAAGCCCACTGAACCTCAAAATATTGTCGGGCTTTAGAATAGACCAGGATAGTCCAGCCCAATATAGCAGGATATAGTCCAGACCCAGACCTTTGAGCCTGCAGACCCAGGTTCAGGCCCACTTAAACTCAAGATATTGTTGGGCTTTAGAATAGACCAGGATAGTCCAGCCCAATAGAGCAGGATATAGTCCAGCCCAGACCTTTTAGCCTGCAGGCCCAGATTCAAGCCCACTAAACCTCAAGATCTTGTTGGGCTTTAGAATAGACCAGGAGAGTCCAGGCCCAGACCTTTGAGCCTGCAGGCCAGGTTCAAGCCCACTGAACCTCAAGATAGTGTTGGGCTTTAGAATAGAGCAGGAGAGTCCAGGCCCATGTTCAGGCCCACTGAACCTCAAGATATTGTTGGGCTTTGGAATAGACCAGGATAGTCCAGCCCAATAGAACAGGATATAGTCCAGGCCCAGACCTTTTAGCCTGCAGGCCCAGGTTCAAGCCCACTGAACCTCAAGGTATTTTCTTAATTTATTTAAATATAAATATTTAGTTGATTTTATTTTTTTTTTAAATGGTAAGTTTTCTTTTCTTTTTACTATTATTATTGATGCATAATTTGAGTTGAATTTTTATTTTAAAAATAAAGATGTGACTCGAAAAACAGAGGAAATTGCACTCCATTGTATTTGTCATACACATTTTTATTTTTTTTATTTTATTTGAGAAGTAAAAGTGCCATAAACTTTAAGTTCTGAAAGCGAAGATGAAGTTTGAGAAACTTTATAAGTCTTAAGGTGGTGGATAACTTTGACCTCAACCTCGTCATTAAACTCAACCAATGTTTGTTAATTCCGTTCACTTAGAATACTTTTTATTTACTGTTTGAGAGACACACTATGCACTTGTGTTCAAGTATCACGGGTCAGTGACCCGATCATAACATATACTCTAACGTTTAAGTAAGGTAAAAGTGTAACAAACTATAAGTTTAGAGGATGAATATGAAATTTGAGTTACCTTCAACGAGCATCTCTTGCGTTTCGTTGGGCCCGAGGTTTAGGTCTTTTAGCACAACCTTGTATTGGGGTTATTTAGGTCATTTAAATTTTTAGAAAAAAAAATAAAAAAATAAAAACCATTGAGTTATTTTATTTATAACGTTAAAATTTTAATATAGTTTTTTCTTTTCATTTTATTAACGTAATAATTTAAAATATATATATTGACAAAATTTTACAAACTCACATAGCTGTTTTTTACAGTAAGGTAATAAATATGGACCAGTAAAAGGGAAAATATATATAATCATTTTATTGCCATTTAAAACAAATTCCTAATACCAACAAGAAAATAATAATAATAATAATAAATATTCAAAACCAAAACAACCCAAGGTTAACTCACCCCAACCAAAAAAATTTGAATTTTGAATTTTCACTCTTTATCTTATTGAATCGAGAAAACAAATGAATACGTTACATTTTTTTAATAAATGAAAATTAAATTCAGTTTTGGCCAATTTATTTAATTTAAAAGAAATAAAATATCAATTTGTCATCTAATAAAAATTTTCAAATATTAAAATATTTGTTCTAAGTATTTATTAATCTCTTCATTACAAAGTTAGAAGCCTACAAAAATAATAACTAAATGAATTATTTGTTTTTTTTTTCTAAAAATTAGCTAAAATTAATTTATAAATTACGAATTTAAAAGTAATATTTTGTTATTTATTCAAGTTTAGATTTAGGTGGATGAAATTTAATTTTGAGGTTAACATTAGTTTAGTGACAAAAATAAAATAAAATAATACCGAAAATGGAGTATATAGCTAATATTTGACAAATTATGCTTATGCACGTAGCCTTTTATAGTAACCTAATTAACTCCGAAATACAATTTACTTTATTACCATTTAAAACAAAATTTAAATTAAAAACGATAACGTTTTGGTAAATTAAAAATAATAAAAAAAAGAAATGAAAAATACCTCAATTATAACCATTTAGAGCTTATTATTTTATGTAGGCGGTGGAAATTACAGTGAATTTAATTAGTTCACCGCTAGCAGATATTATCCATTTTAACTTGTTATTCAATGTTGTCAATCTCATAATTTTTAAAATGCGTCTACTATAGAAAGGGTCTAGCTCTATTCCGACCAGTGTCACACACCGTCCAATAACCATCTCTGATACCATTTGTAACAACTCAAGCCCACTGTTAGCAGATATTGTCCACTTTGTCTAATACGTAACGGACCAAACTAGACAATATCGGTTAGCGGTGGACTTGAGTTGTTACATTAATAGTCCGTTGTTGAAATTAGTCGTATAATAATAAATTAAAATTATGTAAACTAATGAGAGATTAGAAACATTTTATATAACTTAATAATTGATTGGAAGTCGGTAGTGCATCTCGAGCCAATGTGATTTGTGATCAAGCGTACAAACGAGACTATCAATTTCACTTAAAGAGAGCGAGGCGTTTGCTGCAATCAAATTGTGCACCAATCTTACTCTCGCTGTAATTCAGTTTGATAAGCTCGATTAGTATCATATTGACCGGTCACGTTCATTCTTTGATTTTTAGTGAACTAAAGAGGAAAGAAATATGTTGTTTACGGAAATAAGACGTTTTTCCGCAGGTTTAAGAACTTGTCACCATTAATACAATATCGATTATTCACGGTATCAGTTCGATTCTACTTTAAATCAACTCGAACATCGTAGATCATAACTCAACTGGTTAAAACATTAATACACAAAGTCGAAACATATGGCATTTTTTGAAGCAAAGGTTGTAAAATTTCACTATAAATACATGCATAGCCCTAAGAAGAAAGTCACCACAAAGCAATAGTTCTCTCTCGCATATTGCTTCTCTTTTGCTATTCTCAATCCTTTCATTTCCTTCATCATCTTGCAATGGAGAAGAATGCCAATACCAATGTCCCATCGGAGACCTCTTCCGACCAACGCCATGGTGGAGAAAGGTCTCCGACGGGGCCGACATCTCCTCCACCAACTCACAACCGCGACAATAACCCTAACCCCACAACCGAACACTCATCCTACTCCGACACGCTACGAGTACCTCCCGCTGCGGAGACTAGCCGGCGGGATGCCCTGCTCGATGTCGGAACATCGTACCAGAACATCGTAGGAAGTTCCGAGGGCGAGCCGGGGAAAAAGAGAGGACGAGGTGACGGAGAAGAGGAGGAGGAGCAGCAGCAGCCGCCGCAGCAGCAGGTGAAAGCTGCAAAGAAGAAAGGGGAGCTGACGGAGGTTCCAAAAGGGGAGCCTAGATGTGCGACTTGCAACAAAGTGTTCAAATCGTGGAAAGCACTTTTTGGGCACTTGAGGTCTCACCCGGAACGGACCTACCGTGGGGCTCTTCCGCCACCAACCGCCGCAGAGCTCGACATTCGCCGCTGTCAGCAACAGCTCGCTTCCACTTTGCTGACTGTGGCTCAGGAAGTGGCGGCGTCGCGAAGAGGGCTGGATATTGATCTCAACCAGCCCTCCACTGCTGACGACGGTGACTCGCCGGAGAAGACCGGCGGCGTGGGGTTCGATCTGAACGCCGATCCGCCGCCGGAAAGTGATGACGAGGACTGAGGACCCTGGCGGCGGGTGTATAATAATAATAATAACCAAAACTAACATCAACAAATTTTTGTGTAATTATACGAATAAATCCATCAAATTTTTTGTGCCAACGTTTCAAAATTTCTTCATTTCCGCGCCCATTGTATTTTTCTTTACAAACAACGCCAAACAGCCATTTCATCCATGCACGCCGCCACACCTCACCGGCATCGCCGCCACACCTCACCGGCAACGCCGCCTGCATTTGGAATCAAAATATAAATATTAATTTTACTTTCAAATTAAATTAATTTAATTCTACCCTTCAATTTGATTAAACACCCTCCACATAATATTGAACTAACAAAACCACTTGATTTCATTTGTATTTTTGTTGAAAAAAGAGAGAAAAATCCTTTCCAAGAAAAAGGAAAACTCACATCCAACTTCTGGGCTTCCGTAATCAATACTAGATTTCTTCGTCTTCTGACTCGAATGCTTCGTTAAAATGAAGACGAGGATCACTCTCGACTCGTAATTCTTCAACGGATATGTTTTGTGAGTGACGAGTATTAACACCGGCACTTCTCGTCTTATATAATGGCGATTCGGGTTTTTTATAAGGCAACCTAATTAATATTTATCGATGTTTGGAAGGTTAGTCTTTTTATCAAATCTAGGGCGTAAATTTGACGCTTCTATATATTAAAAAAACACAAAAACGCGTATTAATTTTTATTAGTTGGAATTTTAATTTAATAATAATTAAAAAATATCCGTCCAAAATATAATATTTTTATTATAATTTCTCTCGCATGTTTAAATATATCTAATACATTAAATATTAATTTGAGCATTTCAATTTAAATATAAATCAAATGAATAACGTTGTCAATACGACTGGTTTAGTTCATGTTGATTTTCATTTCGTCTGTTACATTTTAGTTCATTGTAAGTAAACGAGGTCTAATGTAATCGGAGATCGGAGATTAAACAATGGTTGCCAAATTTTTTCATTAGGTCTTTCAATTTCAAATATTTCTCTATCTAATCCTTGTATTTGGGGGGAATTGCAATAGACGCCCAAAACATTAGAGACTCATAATACATACAATCAAATATATTCCTACCTCGTCTTCTGCCATCCCTTCCGAAGGTAACCGATGAGCAAAGACGAACAAAAAATGTTTAGATTTCTATCCCGATCAGAAATACTTACAATTTTACACGACGTGTTAACAAACTTGGCTCGACTTGGCACCTTTGCCTTTCCTTAACTGTTGGGCGTCCCAAGCCGAAATATCATATCTCGTCCCGGACAGTTGCAAGGAAAACGATAACCAAAATCCTTTGAATGGCCTCGTTTATCGATGTCTTTTTGCTGATGAACTTTTTGCGTGTCTTTGATGAAGTTGTTTAGACTGTGAGTTGCTGATCTTAGACCCTTTCGGTTTGTCTTTCAGTTTTTCGATCTGTTCCAACGTCTCGAGAACTTCTTGCATGGAGGGGCGTTTTCTGGGATCTGTTTCCAGGCATTTGAGAGTAAGATCTCCCAAGAGCACGGCTGCTTTCAATGGATATTGACCGTCTATGCTTCTATCCATTAAACTTTTGATCTTTTTTCTCTTCATCAAGAGTGGCTTAGCCCAGTCGACTAGATTGCGCTGTTCGCTGCACCTAGTCGCATCGTGTGCTCGCAAGCCCGCCATAATTTCTAGCAGCACCACGCCGAACCCATAAACGTCGCTCTTCACGTACAAATGACCTGTGTAAGATCAGTAATGGCAAAGAATGTTGGTAGTAGTTTAGCAATGAAGATGACTATGTTGACACAATAAGAACATTTCCTATGTCATTGTTTTTCACAAAGCACTCGTTCCTCTCTCCAATCAAACCGAACAAAGCACTCTTGTGTTCAAACTCCTCAAATGTCATTCTACTTACACTAAAGTGACGATGAGATTAAATTTAAGGTGTTAAAAGTATTGATATAAGACTAAGCTTACATAACTCATCCACCTAAGCTTGGTTTAAGATATTCGACTCGATAATGACAGATATTATCACCTGTATTCATGTATTCGGGAGCGACATAACCGTATGTGCCCATAATTCTTGTAGTTACGTGTGATGCTTCACCTGCAGGCCCCAATCTTGCCAAGCCGAAGTCTGAGATTTTTGCATTGTAACTCTGCAGGTGAAGATATAAAAGGGAAATTTAGATAGAATGGTAAAAGAAAGATGAAATGAGACACGAAAACAGGACGGACCGAGAAGTTTAACCGTGTTATCTTTATCCATGAGTATATAAAGATATGTAATGATGAACATGTCTCAGTACTTTCCAAAAGATTTATGATAATGAGCAGGTAAGATGTAACATTTGTTACCCAAGCCAACCACTAACAGATATTGTCCATTTTGGCCCATTACGTATCACCGTCAGCCTTATGATCTATAAAACTCGTCTCCTATGGAAAGGTTTCCACAACAAGTGCCAACGAGAACGTTGGGCCCCAAAAGGGGGTTGGAGTGTTAGATCCTATATTGGTTGGAGAGGGGAACAAAGAACCTCTCTATAGTCGAGGCGTTTTAAAAACCTTGAGGAGGAAGTCCGAAAGAAAAAACCCAAAGAGAACAATATCTGCTAGCGGTGGGCTTGGGGTGTTACACGTGAGATCTCACAATCCACCCCCCCTTAGGGGCCCAACGTTATCGCTGGCACACCACTTGGTGTCTAGCTCTGATACTATTTATAATAGCCTAAACCCACCGCTAACAGATATTGTCCGCTTTGGCCCATTACGTATCGCCGTCAACCTCACAGTTTTAAAACACGTCTAGTATGGAGAGGTTTTCACACCCTTATAAGGAATATTTCATTCCACTCTCCAACCGATGTGGGCTCTCACAATTGGATAATGCAAAATGACCGGTTAATTCCAGTCTCAGCTTGTTATGAACCTTTTTTACTGAATGGAACAGAGAAGCAGAGACATTCTATAAATATTGCAATTAGCTAAAAGAAGACTGCAAAGAATGGGACAAACCATATCTAGAAGTATATTTGATGCTTTAAAATCTCTGTATATAACTTCTCTTTCAGAGGCATGCAAGAAAGCCAAACCCTTAGCTGCTCCAATTGCGATCTTGATCCTTATTTCCCAAGAAAGAGGATCAATGGAAGAACGCCCTGATCATCACAGAAACCAAAGATTAGCACAGATAACTATGAATGATCATCTCTTAACCTTCATTTAAGGATATCATACTTCCAAAGAGATGGTTTTCCAAGCTTCCCCTGGGCAAGAATTCATATACAAGAAGCAAGTCTTTCTCCTCCCAGCAAAATCCCAATAATTTCACAAGATTTGGATGATTCAGTCGTCCTAAAAAGTTCACTTCTGCCTGCATACGAGCAGTAAGACGATATTAGACCTTGCAAAGTGAACTCTCATTGAAAAGATACATTTGCAGAACGATATAAATCCGACAGCAGAAACACGTAACCATACATGTCGGGAGAGTACAAATTTCTAATTTAAACAGTGTGTCAACAAGGTAAGCAAATAGCTCACCGCCAAATATTATCCTTTTTGGATTTCCCTTTCGGGCTTCCACTTAAGGTTTTTAAAACAAAGATTTCCACGCCCTTATAAAGAATGTTTATTCTCCTCCCCAACCGATGTGGGATCTCACAATCCACCTCCTTTCAGAGCCTAGCGTCCTTGCTGACTCTTATATCATTTGTAAGAGCCCAAGCTCACCTCTAGTAGATATTGTCTTTTTTGGGCTTTCCCTCTTGTGTTTCCCCTCAAGGTTTTTAAAATGCGTCTGCTAGGGAGAGGTTTCCACACTCTTACACATAATGCTTCGTTCTCCTCCCCAACAACCGACATGGGATCTCACAATTAGAAAGTTTAAGTAATAAATGACTCAAGAACGACATAACAGAGGCTACATTTTTTGACAAACATAACTTAACCTTGAGCGCCAGGTACTTCATAAAGGCATCTAATCGTTCATGATTATTTCCAGACATAAAAAATGTCAAACAAGCAATGAATATGGCATGAAGAACAGAGAACATCAATCATTCTTTGCAGTAATTAGGCTAATACTAGATTTGCAAATGGTTCATAGTTCTGTTGAAAACAGGGAGTACTAATAATGGCAATCTACATGATCAATAGCTAGCAGCTGCATATAAAGCAAGAAGGATCGAAACAATATTCAAAACAGTAATGGATGAATCTTCTCTAAAAGGAAATCCATGAATGATCTAAATTTTTTACCTGCCACTCCTGAAAACCTTGGACACTTTCTGGATTTAATTTCTTAATGGCAACCATCATTCCAGAATTGCTCTTACTAGGAGCCAGTGTTTTCTCATCTAGACAGCCCTTATACACCTTCCCAAACCCTCCCCGACCGAGCAAGGATTCAGGTCTGAAGTTTTTGGTAGCGAGTTTCATCTCGCTGAAACTGAACTCCTTCAAGTTTGGATGGTCAAGGATCTGCCCATTCAGAGAGGGCTCGCTCACATCCACGCTCGCCGCCTCCGAAAACTGACTTACGCCGGCGGTGCTACTGGTACTACCTGAAAACCCTACGTTTCTGCTGTAATTGCTCGATGTTCCTAAGAAATGGCACAACAGGATACAATCAAATCAAAGGCAGAAACACGAAGAACAGAAAATGAAGCAGAAAATCGTTAGAAAATGGCACCTGGAGTAGAAGATAGCGTCCGGCTACGAATGGAACTAGAATGACAAGGTGAAGAAGCTAAACAGTTTCCCATAATCAACAGATTTAGTCGTTCAACAAGTATCGTATAGCAAATCGAAGAAGAAGAAGAAGAGAGTGAACTCAAGAACAAAATCAGAGAAAAATCCGCGAAAAGGTAGCGGGAAAGAGAAAGAAAAGGCGCTAAATGTCGTCGCTTATCATTAGATTGCGCACTCTTGAATTTATGGAGCTTGAAATTTCGCGTCAATGGAATCAATAACAGGAAATTCCACTTCCTTGATCGCCGGCAGTGGGTGCGAAAAAGAAAATTCGTGTCGATCTTGTAATCTGTTATTACGGCTCCATCAAATTATGGGGTCCAAATCTTCTCTCCCGAATCTCGTTTGAATGGGAGTGTTACCGATCAATTCATAAGTAATTTTTGTTAGTTGAAATCTGGTTTCAATCTTTTAAAAAGGAAACAATTATTGAGAAATATCGACAAATTCCACCAATGAAAATTTGTGAACACAAGTTCATAAAATAATAAATTAAAATGAAATTTATGAACACAAAGCAAACATCAGATAGCTGTCTGTGTACCTTGACTGACCATCCTAATTTTTAAATTTTTATGCAACTTCGCCAAACTTTCCTTTTTAAAATTTTAATTATATCTTTAAATTTAAAAACAAAATACACTTTCAATATTTTATTAATACCCAAAATTTTAAAATAATTTCAAAAATACCATTAAATATTTTTAAATATATTTTTTTAAGACAAAATATAAAGTTTACGAGTATTTTATTAATTTAATTTAATTTTTTTTACAAAAATTTAAAACTTATGTACTTATGATTAGAGAAAGTTAGAATTTCGTCCCCAATGTTTGTTATGATGTCAAATATTCAGTATTATTGTAATAAACGTGTTATGTTGTTATTTGGTTAACATTTTTAATGATTATCTGTGTGCTCGAGTAAACTATCTATAATGAGACGATGAATTGGAGATAAATTACAATGAATATTTAGCATGGTACAATATGATAGAATTAGGCACGGGTAAATTTAAATTGAGTTGTTTCGAACGTGTGGGTCTTTCTATTATTCATATATGTGATTATATTTTGAGTTCGGTTTTCATTTATTATTATGCAAAATTTTCAAACTTGATGAGTTTCACGAGAACTTCGTACAAATTAGAAAGAAGCTAACTCATAATCTTGAACTTTTTTTTTCCTCTTATTAGATAATGACATTTTTTGTTCGGTTTTGAAATATAAATATTTTAGCAAACGAGAATTTATGAAAACATTCTTCAAATTTTTTTTTTTTTTGGTATGTGAATTTGACAAGATGAGGAGAAATGAGTATTTATAAATTAATAATAAGGAAATAATAAAACTAAAAGAGGAATATAAGTAGGAATTTCAAAATTTATATTTTATTTTATTTATTGAAAAATAAAAACAAATAAATTTATATTTTATTTTATTTATTGAAAAATAAAAACAAATAAAAGCATGAAGAGGAGAAAAATGTAGATTTTTCTTTCTTGTTCATTTCATTAATAGAAATTTCAAACTTTTCCATTTCCTCTGAATTTCCCGTTTGACTTTGAAGACTTATTTTCCATTCGCTCCTTAAACAAATTTCTTATATTTTTTCTCTGCTACTTAACTCATATTTCATTCATTTCTATTTTTATTTTTCTTTTTATTAAATCACAAAAAAAAAACAAATTTGTGGTCAACTTATAAGTTCAGCTCTCTGGTGTGAAAACTTCTCGGTATCAACCACGTTGCTCTTTGGTACATAAACTTCTACCACGTTTCTCTTTGGTACATAAACTTCTACCACGTTGCTCTTTGGTATATAAACTTCTCCGTTGCTCTCTGGTATATAAACTTCTCCGTTGTTCTCTGGTATATAAACTTCTCCGTTGCTCTCTGGTATATAAACTTCTCCGTAACAACCACGTTTTATCTCCGTACAACCACGTTTTAAAATCGAGGTTCACTACTCTCTGGTGTAAAAACTTCTCCGTAACAACCACGTTTTTTAAAATCGAGGTTCACCATTGTTACAAAAGCCTAATAAAATCTATAATTTTCGTCTAAAGGAGATTAATGAGTTTATAAGTTTTAAATTTTGTTTATGATAAAATCTTAATCTATTTTTACCAAATTCTTCTGCCTTTATTCCCATTCATTTTTTGTTTGTATTGCATTTCCCTTTGATTTAACGAAATTTCTATAGATATATTTATGCATTCCCTTTTTTACATTTTCCAATAACATTTTCAAAAGCGGTAAGCGATTGAGATTTCCAAAAGTTGTTTAAAATTGGTAAGTATGTTAATAAATGGAAATTTCATAATTACTTTATTTTCATATAACCAAAAACCATTGTCCTCCTATGGCAGTTTACAACATTGACATTACCAACTTTGGTAAAGGAAGTTTGAACTTTTAGCATACCAAGAAAATGTATCATCACATTATAAACTAGTCTAAGAAATATTTCCCGAGAAACAAAACCAGTTACAAAAAATACTCACAAGAAACGGAAAACAAAATCGTTATCAAACGGGATCCTACATATTCAATATTTTCATCCCGAAAAGATACAAATGCAAACAAACCACCCCTTACTCTGTGCATATGCAACCAAGCTATATATCGAATATCGTAATTCTATGAAGTAACGAAAAAACATGTAAACGATACCTAAGAGCAAGAGTCAACCAAAAAAAAGAATGAATGGAATATATGGGAGAGAAAAAAAGGGGAAAAAACGACAATGATGAAGCTCATTTGAACATAAAAAGAAAAAGTGGTGGGGGCTGTATAAACTTCTCCAGCCTCCCTGTGCATTGAAATTTAGGAAAACATCGCGCTTGCCAAATAATTTACAGAGCATGTGATCATCAACATCACATTTTACCTTCAATTACTTTTTTAATTGGCGACTCGACATACAAATTTGCTAACCCTTGTCGATAGTATCAACCAAGGTATGATTCCAACCTGCAGTTCATCATTGAGAAGAGCTAAGAATCATCATATGCTCATATATTCTCATTACGTGCAGACGTGATTGTGGCTAGCCGATAGAACCTAGATATATAGAAAGAAAAAAGATAACGGAATTACAATATAACTCCCCAAGTATTTGAGGTAGTTGGAGCGTTCAACCTCGAGCATACTAACTTAAGCATAAATCCTCCCTCGAGCATACTAACTTAAGCATAAATCCTCCCTCGAGCATACTAACTTAAGCATAAATCCTCCCTCGAGCATACTAAATTAAGCCTAAATTCTACTAAACGACTGCCTACCTAACCATTCTCACTCACTCTCTTTGTAACAAACCCTCAAAACAACTCCTTTAGCTAAGTGCTACTATGTACTTAAGACCCTAATCACATTACTAATTCTATCCTAAAACCATTTCCTTCATAAACCAGATATGGTAACCATATAAACATCTTGTTCCGAAAGAGAGAAGGGGGGGGGGGGGGG
>NW_019268517.1:10455318-10458826 GCF_002738365.1 Cucurbita moschata
GGGGGGGGGGGGGGGGGTGTTGGTGGTGGTATCAGGTATGTTATTCTCTAGGGATAAAAGAAACGCATAATGATCTAAGAGTTATTTGCAGGTAATTGAGAAGTGATTATTGTTCTACCTTCACGTAATCATTTACGGTACCTCCAGCCCTCCAAGATAAAAATCTTCCTGCAGAAGGGAGAGTATCAAGAAGTAATAGTTAAAATTTAAAATGAAATGACATTTCTCTATAATAATTGTTCTTCAGAAATCCTGCTGGCGGTGAGAGTGATTACCAAATGGCTGTACAAGGTGATGGGGCACAGTGGCAACAGAAGCCCTCCAAAACCAGCAAACCAGAACAATATATATCAAAACCTACACGACCACAAGATATTTACTTAAGAAAACATCCAACATATGAACACACACTTATTAGAAAATTCAGTAATAATATAATAACCTTTGATATCAGCAGTACTCGACTATATAAACCATATGACGACTTGATCTTCTTACTACGTGATTCTTGATCTGGAAGCAATGTCATTCAAATAGAATCTAAGGTGTAATCTGAAGCATGTTATTAAGTAATACTGAAGGGATGGGAAGCAATTAATGGCAGAAAACGACTGAAATAAAATGAACAGAAGTCAAGGCTACGCTATCTTGATAAATATGGCTATTTTACTGTTCTTTTATAACAATTTGCCTTCAAGATGCATTTTGAGTGATATTGAATTTTAGACAAAAGAAAAATACAAGTTCACGAAACATTACTCTCGCTAGTTGGAAAACTTGAAACAAATTATTGAAAACAGATAACCTTGGTAAATCCCATATATTATCAGTGCTTCACAAGTAACTGTAAAATGGTACCTAATAAGGGCCAAAAAAGGGAATTAATGTAACCAAAGAAATAGATACATAAACACACAACGTGACACAACATGAAAACATGGCAGTCAAAAACTACAACTACATACAATATTTCAGGAACAATTTTGGTCGATGTTAGATTCGAGGGATAAAAAGCATGTCATAACATACTGACATGAGTCAATCTACGTCAAACTCAAATCCTGTATTAGTTGGATGCCAACACTTCAATCACGAAGTGCTTTTAATACTTCACAATAGACCAGATCAAATTCTCCAATTTGCTTGGGCTGATGCCTACGTTCAACATGATTCCCAGAATAAGACCAATTTTACCAATGAGAAGTTGCTTTCAACTTGCTATGACATTCATAAAATTTCTTCGGTTCCCACCCATGCAGAAGAATACTACAGATCCGAGGTCATTCAAGGGACTCCACCCAATTCATAGGACCATAATTCATAATACGACATCATGACTTGCAGTATGAGCACCGTCTTGGATGAATTTGCATCCATAAATAACCAGTTCAATTGGAAGCAGTGGCAATCACATTTACCAGCATACACAGCCGTGTTACTGTTAGTTTAGAGCCTATAAACCATGGTTTCTTAAATTTGAGAACCAATCTTTTCAATGGTCAATAGCTAAATGGTTGCTTAAGCTCCAAATCCTGAGAATACTATATCACATAGCAGTCAATACTTCAAGCAATATCTTCAAGAACTGCTTGTGCATCGATGATTCATATAACAAACCTTACCATACTACAAGAGCAAAATTGTTTGCCTACCGGTTATCGATAAGAAGTTTTATAAAGCATTTCACAATATTCTTTTGACAACGCACCAGTAAAAAAAAAAAAAAAAAAAGACAACAACAACAGAAAAAGTAAATTGAAGGAAGATATGAGATTTTGGGGATCAATTAATTAGTCTCACAATTTGCCAGTTCCTTCTCCTTAGCGGCAGCCGATCTCCGAAGTTTTGCAGCTTGTGCAAATGTAGATGGTCTACACGAACGAAAAAGCAAGTGAACATGATCCCCAAGATAGTCATAAGAATTATAACCAATCGTACAGGATGAGTGATTTGAACCGAATTATGCACTTTTAACCTTGAACCGAGCTAGAGAAATTACGTACTGAGATAAGGTGCTTGCCTCCCTCAGAAGTTGCTTTATTGATTTGCGCAACTCCATTTCCACCTGGTTGTTGGAACCTCGCTGAACATTACATACATGATTGAAACACGATTGTGTCAAAACAAACACGTTGACAAGATTGGACGGACAACAACTATAACAATGCAAATTCTTAGATATTAAGAATGAAAATATCAACAGATCTCCAGATTGATTCCATCACGTCGTTAAACTAATCATCAAATCGCCACGTCTCCAATCCAATATCGTGAACTTAATGAAGCTCAGTTGGCTATATTGCATTCTGAAGTTTGTCAACGAAAAACTGAAACGCACTACAGTCCGAAATTTGAGGTAAAGCTCAAAATTAAACTATTAACGACAAGTTTAAGGTTGAAACGTAAGAACGACAGATTATACAAACATGAAAAGAATTCGGACGGAAAAAAGAAAATCAAGGAAAAGACGAACCTTCTTTAGGTGATCCAGCCATCCGGCGAGAAACTGAAAAGCAATGACGATCAAAAAAATGGACGGAGCCACAATCGAGTTCCGATGCTCTACGATTTCTTCCGCTTCCATTTCCGGAGGTTCTCTTTAGCGCCACCGTAAATTAACGAATCCAAAAATCTTGCGACGACGAAGGTTATTCAGGAAGAAGTTGGGCCAGGCATTGGGCTCCGTAATAAAAAATGGGCTTCAAATCCAAGGCCCAGCCCAAGTTGTTGGGATACAAAACGCAGCGTTTTAATGGAAGAAAGAAAATATCTTAACAAGAACAGAAGTTACAAAAATACCCTCAACTAGTGAGATCAATGATGACCTCAAGACGCGTTAATCGTTTTATCACGTTTATTCTGATAAGTTGTAAACAAGGGGAGGGACGATATGGAACGAGGGAGGGGCAAATCGGTCATTTCGTAGCAAAACAACGGGCTTTAACTCACGTGCCGGATCTGCTTAGATGGAACAATCCACAGCGAAGAAATTGCAAACAACACACAAAGGAAACACAAAAGAGCGGAAAGCAAAAGGGAAGAGGCAAAGAGGAGCCAATGAGAAACGAGGACGCGGATCGATGACGTGGCAAAAGATTTTTGAAATCCCGCCTAAACCCAGACTTCAATTGATCTCGCGATTTCTCTCTTTCTCTCTCTAGCGAAACCGACTCCCCCCCTTCATATCCCTCTCGCTCTTGCTCTTCAAAGCCTTTCCACATAACAGTGAAGCCAAATCCCTAACGCCAAACACGAACCAAGAAAAGCTAAATCTCCTTATCTTCCTCCCAAACCCTAGAGTTTTACAGGTAAACTCCTAATTTCTCCGCCGCTTGCAAGCTTCTTCTTCTTCGTCCGTCTCTCCTACGGTTTTTTAACCTATTTTTCGCTTGTTTTTCTGCAGGATTCGTCATGAAGGGCGGTAAATCCAAGGCGGCTCCTAAAAAGGCCGATTCTAAGTGAGTTCATAGTTAACTGAAGTCTTTTTTTTTTTTTTTTTTTTTTTTTT
>NW_019268517.1:10459357-10492051 GCF_002738365.1 Cucurbita moschata
TTTTTTTTTTTTTTTTTTTTTTTTTTTTTTTTTTTTATAATCTGTTTTTTGTTTTGCTTGTGTGTTTTGGAGCAGGCGGTTTGGTCTTATGTTTCCGTAATTTTAATCTTTGGTTCTGCTTTCGGTTGATTTATATGTGTTTTGTTACTTCAATTTTGTTAGGTTGAAGACCAAAAGTGCTGGAGCTAGTAAGAAATCGGCGAAGGCTGCGAAGGATCCTAACAAGCCGAAGAGGCCTGCTAGTGCTTTTTTCGTTTTCATGTATTTCTCTCTCTCTAGCTTACTGATTTTGTATATGTATTTTGAGATCCGTGTTTTTAACGTCTAGTAGAGGTCACTTTTTTGCCGAATTTTTACTAGTTCGATTTTGTTGTTGATAAATATAAAGGGAGGAGTTTAGGAAGCAGTACAAAAAGGAGCATCCTAACAACAAATCTGTGGCCGCTGTAAGTGATTTTAGATCTGCGTCCTTTTTTATTTCATTTCTTTTAGGGAATTCATTGATTTTTAAACGCGATCTCGTTTGTGCAAATGAACAGGTTGGGAAGGCTGGCGGTGATAAATGGAGATCATTGTCAGACGCCGTAAGTTATTGGAAATCGATATTGTTACTCCCTTTGTTCTGTGATAATTGCATCAAATTACATGTTCCTGATGCGTTCTCGTTTGATTTTTTCAGGAGAAAGCGCCTTACGTAAGCAAGGCGGAGAAGAAAAAGACCGAGTACAACAAGACGATGCAGGCCTATAACAAGAAACTTGTAAACTCTCTTACCCCAACTTTTTGTCCAGAGTACTTGCTTGCTCTTGTTTATCTTAATCATCGGCTACAATTATTCCTTTAGGCGGAGGGCAGCAATGGAGCTGAAGAAGAGGAATCAGACAAATCTAAATCAGAAGTCAATGACAACGAAGAAGATGACGATGAGAGTGGAGAGGTTTGTAAACAAGCTATGTTTGAAGTATGCAATTCCAATAGTCGAATATGTCTCATAATCCTTTGTTTTGACATCTGCAGGAGGATGATGATGAGTAACTGTGTAACTGTATGGGATGAGGAATGCGTTTGAAGGATAAGCGATTTAACTTCTCATAGCTTGGAGCATAAAGACTCTGCAATTTAGATTTTTCTTATGTCTCGGATAAATAGCTACTTTATTTTTCTCTTTTTTTTGGGTAGTTAGCATAGATGGGAGAAAAAAAAATCAAAACAAAGAATGCTCTGTTCAATGTTAGATTCCTTAAGTTGACATGGTTCTGTATTTGAAAGGAAAATCTGTTAGTAATTCACAACCATTCAGTTTTAGTTCATTAGCCCACTGATCTTGGTTTTTTGATTTTCGTTCTGCCATTTCTTATTTTGATTCCCGTTGACCCATCTTCTTGCAATTCACCATGAAAGTGCGTGAGTTCATGTCTTGAGCTTATCTGCTTTGTTGGGTCGGTTGTCTTTTTGATTTGAAAGTTTGTTAGATTCTCTCTTGGTATTTGAGGATGAAATGATGGTGTTTGTTGACTTCATCCTTGAGTTTGAAAATGGCTCAAATTGTGAGGGTCTTCATTATAGTTTGTTTGTGGTTTCTGGAGAGAAGTCAATTTGTGGATCACAGTTCGTTCGTTCAGATGAGTGTTCTGAGTCGTTCGTTGATTTGTGAACAAATTCGAAGTTCGAATTCTTTGTTATGGTAACAAATTTGTGTTCGTTGTGTTCTTTCTTATGATGAATAAGTTTGGTTAAATTGGTTAAGATGGGAGTGATGGAATTAGGTTGGAGAATGGGTGTAATGATGTGTTGTTGTTAGTCAATTTACGTTTTGATTACTTGAAGACAGACTACGAACTTATTATAGGTATAGAGCCACCAAACGTGGTGCTCCTGTTGCTATGCATTCAAGAGTCGGATTCTTTGCCCAAATCACCATTAATAGGTAGTTGGTGGGTGATTTAATGAATAACAATGTGTAAGATGAATGTTAAAGCTATCCCACCAAGTTAGTTCATAATTGATTTGTTGCATTACGTTTGTAGAATTTGTACATTCCTAGATGTTATATGTTTGTCAATTTACGTTCTTTAACACGTGTATTTGCAAGTTTCGGTCATTTATGATAAAATATTCAAAAGATAATAGAATATGCATGATCATTAGGTCTAACTAATCCTGGATAGATATAAGCTTAACAACTTCTTCATTTATTAAACACTTCTCCATTTATTAAACGATAAAAAAAAAATCTTTAGGATTTTGTCGTTTGATTATTGTTGCTTGTGTTTTAGGTATCTAATTGTGTCGGTGAGATCCAATAAAACATTTCTTAAGAATGAAAACAACTCTATTTGACGAATTATACCTAATGAGCTAAAATTGACAATATGGGCTAAAATGAACAATATCTGATGGGTAACGGGTCAAATCGATAAATTATTCCCCGTAATAACATTTTTTTATATTAAAAAAAATCAGTATTTGAAAAAGGGACTGAAATTGATTTAAAAAACCAAACATGAGAAAGATTAATGTGATCTAGTGGTGGCAATTTCAAAAGCGTGGAAGAACAGAGAAATGGGAGGGCCAGGGCGGTGCTTGCTGGTTACGGGGCCTCCGGTAAGCTTTTGCCCCGCCGTAGATCGTAAAATGGATTTGGATGAATACATTTGAATGAAAAGAAATGTGATCATGTTTTGTTTGGGTGTAGGCTGTGGGCAAAACCACTCTGATCGTCAGGGTATTTGAGATGCTTAAAGCCTCTAACCCTAACTTGAAGATCAAAGGCTTCTATACTCGTAAGATGCAGATTTCTTCCTCTTTTTGTTTCTCTGCGATCGATTTTGCTATGGATGTTCCGTTGTCACAGGAGAAGTCAGGCAAGGAAGCCAGCGTGTTGGCTTTGAAGTCGTTACCTTAGATGGCCGAACATCTCCCCTTGCTTCGACCTCTGTGTCCAGGTACTCACCTCTCTCTCTCTCTCTCTCTCTCTCTCTCATTATCTCACTTCCGCTGGTTCATTAGGCTCCATACTTGATGCTCTGATTCTTCATTTTCTTCCAATTCTGTGGGAAATTATGGATTATTTGCTTAATTTGTAATGCAATGGCTTGTGATTCTCCTTTGCTTCTTAATTTATGAGTGGTTGCATTGCTGCGACCTTACTTGGAACAGTCCTTGAGTTCTAAAGAATGGCTGCATTAATTTTGTGTTAGCTTCAATCGGTATGGTTGAAATGGCATCCACATGGTGAAATTTGAAAGAGAGAAAACTTAGTGAAGAAGTTGAGTTTTTCAGTTGGAACGGACGGGATTGTCGAGAGGGAAGGCGATTTTTTATTTCTTGTTTTAGAAGTGTCCAAGCCTATAGAAATATCCTGATTTTAGAGTAACATCTATGGATGTGTGTTTGTAGTCTTCAAAGTTCATACGCACAAATTTGTTTGTGCCCTGAGCATGTTTATGTTTATGTGTTGAGGTTTGCATTCTAGGCTTGAGAGAGTGCCTAAACTTGATTGGATGGTATAAGGTTCATGTTTATGTTCATGTTTCCTGTAACTATATTGATATCCATTGCAGCTCAGAGTCTTTAAGATGGCCCACTGTTGGGAGGTATAAAGTTGATATAGCATCATTTGAGTCATTGGCATTGCCAGAATTGCAGGTAATATGGGTTATTTGGAACTTAGAATGTGCACAGATGAAGAAGAACTCACACTTGACTTTTGAAAAGATTTGGAAGAACTCTATTTTGAATGGCTAAAGCAATGATCTCTGTCTAGGATGAAAAGACAGTATTCTCCATCGTGTTTATCTAAATAAATAAATAAAAACAGGGAAGCGTTCTCCTTCGAGGTTACGGGTTTATGGCCTTAACATAACTTCTGAAGAAATGGTATCTGGCAGGTTGAAAAAGATACAGATCTGTTCATCATAGACGAGGTTGGGAAGATGGAATTGTTTAGTTCATCATTTTTTCCGGCAGTTCTTAAGGTTTTGGAATCAAATACTCCAGTTTTGGCTTCAATTCCCATCCCCAAGTCTGGACGGGATATACCTGGAGGTACATTATTCCCATAAATTCAATACTCAGCTTTGTCTTTCACTTGGATTAAGATTTGGGTTTAGGGTTTTTTGTGTTGTATGGTGATTCCACAGAATCTAAACTTGCGTGAACTGTGAAATTAGGAACAGTTGCAAGGCTGAGAAATCATCCAGAGGCAAATATATTTACGTTGAATCCAAGTAATAGGGATGGTGCTACAGAGCAAGTTCATGCCCAACTGTTGAACATCCTGGAACAGCAGCATCAGCAGCATTAGCTGTTCTACTTTTAAGTAAGTTTTAGGGCAGGGCAGGGCATGTCTAAACTTGTGATAAGTTGGTGGCGGATCTAAATCTTCAAGGATCTTTATGATTTCAAATTTATGTACTGTTTGTTGGATTTTACAGTGGTTTATATTTATGATTACCCAGCTTAGTGCTAACCATTTCGATGAACATGCAAAGCCACTGGTAAATGTCCTATGTAAGTGGAAATTTTGCTACAATAATTTTAGATTTGGAGGAGCTACATAGAATTTCAAGTTAATTATGCACAACAAAAGCAATCAAAATATATAAACAATAAATAAAAATAAAGTTGATAGGGAGTTAATTACGTGTTCCATGTTGTTCAGCAGTTCGCAGTAATTGATTTGCCATGGATGAAAATGACTTCGCTGTGTCTTGCATTTCCGTAGCTCTTTGGCTGATTCCCTGCGTAATGAACAGATACTAACATATGATATCTCCATAATCAAATTCAATGATGGGGACTTGTATAAAACAGAGAAAATGAAGCCTGAACCTTTGGACCTACCTGTAATTTTTTTGCATTCTCTTGCAACTTGCTTTCTGCCATCTTTGCATCACTTGTTTCCTGCAAGAAAAAGAAAAAAGGGATGGTGATCAATTTTGAGCAAGTTCATGAGAGTTCAAGTCCACCGTTAGTAGATATTGTCTATTTTGATCCGTTACGTGTCGTTGTCAGCCTCACTGTTTTAAAACGTGTCTATTAGGAAGAGATTTCCACACTCTTATAGAAAAATGTTTCGTTCCCCTCTCCAACCAATATAAGATCTCACAATCTACCCCTTGGGGGTCAGCGTCCTCGCTGGCACATAGCCCGGTGTCTGGTTCTGATATCATTTATAACATTTCAAGCCCACCACTCGTAAATATTGTCCGTTTTAGCTCGTTATGTATCACCATCAGCCTCATGGTTTTAAAACGCGTCTACTAAAGAGAATGAGGGGTTTTCACACCTCATAAAGAATGTTCCGTTTCACTCTCCAACCAACATTGGATCTCGTAGTCGTTAAAGAGATTAGAGCCACTTAAATGTTCATAGATAGGAGCCACTTGAATGCATAGAGAAGAGATGTTGGTTGGCAGGCAGGCAATGTATACTTACACCGGCTGATGAAAACCCGTACTTCTTCTTGATCTGATCAACTGCACCTGCCTTACTATCTGCTGCTGCGTTCCAATCAACTTGCTCTTCCTTGCTCGAGTTCTTCTCTGTCTTCGCCTTCATCTGTTTCAGCTTTCCTGAATTTTTTACGAGGCATTCATACGGGTTCAGTTAAAATATAATTTTACACTCTTGAGAACGAAATTAGTTCAAATAACCAGCAATTAGAAAGCATTAAAAAAAAAAAGATTCCATCTTTTGTGGAGGTTGGTGGGGAACTGACCTTTAAAAGAATTAAATGTACTGGCCAACTTTTGCTTATTGAGAGAACCCAACATGCTCTGTTCTTTTGGTTTTTCAACAGCATCTTCAATTTCGATGTCATCTGAAACACAGATAGGAAAAGATTTAGCCACCATTTTAAAGTAAATGATAGCAGACTAGCTCGTGGATTGAATGAATACCTATATCCAACGCAGGCTCGTCCTCATTTTCGACCAACTTTTCAGTACCTTCAGCAGTCTTAACATCCCTGTGGAAGTTGGAAGCTGAAAACACTACGCTAAGTTCTTCAACACTTTCTCTACTATCTTCTGCCTCCATATCAGGAGCCTGCTTTGCTTTGCTTCCAGAAATCTCTTGGAAAACAGAAGTAAATATACCCCCCTAGCATTCACCAAAAACATGTTTTTGTTACCCCTTTTGATTTAATATTCTTGTTCTAGCTACAGTTTAAGCAAGCAATGTTTCTACCTTCTTTTTCTCCTTGTGTGCAATGGACCCTTCAGGTGGAATCACGTAATCTTTCCTGTATATGTGACTGATAGAGTCCATGATCCTGGAGAAAAAACAAACTTCTTGAAGTAACAAATTAATATGTCAATAAATAAAGATACCGTTGTTGAGGATTATTGAAAGGAGTAGTCCCACGTTGACTAGTTAAGATGATGATCAAGGGTGTTTTGTTCAAGGGCTCCAGAGAAATGAGAGGCTATTCAAGGACTCTATAGGCCTTAGGGGAGACTCTATAGTGTTCTTTGTTCAAGGGAAAATAGTAGTCTCACATTGATTAATTAAGATGATCATCATGGATTTATAAGTAATGAATACATCTCCATCGATATGTGGCTTTTTGGGGAAACCGAAAGCAAAACTATGAGAGCTTATGCTCAAAGTGGGCAATATCATACCTAAAGCTCTTCTTATGGGACAATACCGAGATGACAAAAATTTCTTGATCACCATTCACCTGTTCACAAAGAGGACGAAAATCAAAGCAGACTCACATAAGACATAAAAATTAATAAAAGCATTTAGCGATCTTACCACAAGAAGTTCTCCATCCTTGGAAGAACATGCAGTGCTTTCAGGCAACGAATCAAGTTTTGAAGGAGAATAGTTGAAGCCTCTTACTGTAGTCTCCTTTAAGAGAGAGAACTCCGGCAAGGACCTATGATTGGTGGGGTATTTAAGTTAATATTGTTCTATTTGGTATTGTTCATAAAGCTGTGGTACAGTGAATAAAAGGCAGCACCTTATTTCAATTTTGCCATTGCCAAAAACAAGCAAGAGGGCAACATCTGAGGTAGTGTAGAAGGTTGAAGCCCAACAACATGATGAGTGAAACTTCTTCTTGTAAAGAACCTTTTTTAGTCCCTGAGAAGAAGGAACAATGGCAGTGGTGGTAGTCTCTCATATGATGATGTAGAAAAGTAATTCAAATGGGTGGGGGCTGCAGATGATGGCTACCTGAACAGCATGCACGAAGGAATAGATATACGCAGCTTTCTCAGAACATAGTAATACCAACGGCTGTCTTGGCACACCATCCACTGCTGGACTGCTGCTGCTGCTCCGTTTTCCCAGTTCAAGATCGTCTGACATGACTGACCCTCTGGTTGATGCATCTTGTCCATCTGCACCAATCCAAACCAAAATAATTCAGCATGATTCTTCTACTTAATCAATGGAGCCCTATTGGTCAAACATGTTTGGAGGAGAAGAAGGACCATTTGGAGCTTCGGAAATGAATAATGCACAGTTGAAGTAGTGGATGAAGTTGTTTATTTATAATTTATTATAAAACTTTATTTATTATTTTAATTTCGTAACTCTTTTGTAGTGGGCAAAAAGGTGAGAAATTACTTGTCAAAGTGACCATTTTGAAGAGTAGGAAGTTTCTCTCGTGGAGGAACTATAAATACCCACAAATTATGAGGTAAGAGGGAGATTTTTGGAGGAATGAAATTAAACTCTCAAGTTGAAACTTTCTCCCTTCAAAATTCGAGCATCATCTCTGCTATTTCTAAGTTTCAAGCAATTCTTATGATAGATTTATTTGAGTCATTCAATCAAGTCTTGTTCAAATTTAATTGTGGAGTAACTCAATTTAGAACAAGGTTCCAAATCTTGCTTCTAGATCTTTGATCTTAATAGGTAATCTAAATCTAGTCTTATGTCTTGGTTGATCCAAATTTTGTACAAAGAGGTGTTAATTTCTTTGATTCAAAAGTTCTTGCTTCAACAAAAGTTTAGATCAGGCTGAGGATTAGGTTGTCTTAGTATCGGGATGATTCAAGTAAAAACAGAAAACCAGTAGAAGGAATAGATCTTACATAAAATCTGCATGAATAGAGCGGTGGAGGGTTTCTTGGGATGAACCATGTTAGCACTCAATGTATTCCCCGTTTCACTTTCAAGAGCCAAAATAGAAGAATCCTTTGTCGCAATAGTGAGAACATTTTTCTCAAAACCCTGCAAATTGCAGCTCTCAAACTGCAAAGAAATGATGCCGCTGCATATTTCACTGGCAATACGTTTTTGATATATCAGACTCGACCCTTGTATATCGAACAGAGAAATCTGTCGAAAATGATCAAAGTTGCAACAAATTAGAATTTTATTGCAACATTTAAAAACCAAGAAAGAAAGTGTGAAATAAGAGAATAAGCTCACATATCCTTTATCAGTTCCAACAGCAAGATGATTTGATCTGGGGCTGATGCTAATTACAAGTACTGAACCATCAACTTGTACAAGTTTAACACTTTGGATAATATGATTGTTCCGTTTCTTTGTACTGCCTGGGGTATGCGAATGATCACTTTTAGAATATCATTGCACTTTGCAACATGGAAAACTCAACTCATAACTCTAAAATTACCTTGGAAAGGCATAAAACTGTTGTCTGCCGCATAAGATTCTGGTCGAAATTTAAAGACACGGACCTGATGCATACAAAAGTCGTAACATTAAACCATTAAGAAGCCTATATTTTCAGTTTTGTGAAATGATTCAAACATATCAGTTCACCGTTCCGCTATGGTCTCCAGAAATAAGAATTTGGGAATTGCCATCAAAATGCAATGCTGTCACTGGTATTCCACTTAAAGAAAAATCATCCTCACTCTGCATTATAATTAATCAAATATTAGCTTTTTAGTTATAATTAAAGGGGGAAAAAACACATGCCCAAATCAAATCATTTGATATGCGTGCAACTCATTGGTGAGGATTGTTATTGTTGAGGATTGTTGGGAGAGGAGTTTCACGTTGGTTAATTAAGGGGTTGATCATTGGTTTATAAGTAACGAATATATCTCCATTTGCGTAAGGCCTTTTGGGGAAACCGAAAGTAAAACAATAAGAGCTTATAATCAAAGTGGAAAATATCATATCATTGTGGAGAGTCGTAATTTCTAACATGGTATCATAGTCATGTTCTTAACTTAGTTATGTCAATAGAATCCTCAAATGTCGAATAAAGAAGTTGTGAGCCTCGATCAAAAGTGACTTAAGTGTCGAACAAAGGGTGTATTTTGTTCGAAGGCTCCACAGAAGGAGTCAAGTCTCAATTAAGAGGAGGTTGTTCGAGAGGACTCCATTTGAGGGGAGGATTGTTGGGAAAGGAGTCCCACATATGCTAATCAAGGGGTTGGTCATGGGTTTAGAAGAAAAGAATACATCTCCATTGGAAGAAGTCCCTTTTGGAGAAACTAAAAGTAAAGTCATAAGAACTTATGCTCAAAGTGGACAATATCATGTCATTGCGGCGAGTCGTGATAGCCCCTCATCAGCCCCTATGAAAGAAAATAAAGATACGAAAAGAAACTAAAATTTCTTTTATTTGAACTATCATAACTCAGATAAGAAAAATATTACCTGTTGTTGTAGTGAAAGGATTGGGATAAAAATTGGACATGATGCATCCCAAAAATTTACGCTTCCATCATTATGTCCTGATATATACAGATTCTCAACCTTAGAAAATCCACCAAATTCGACCGTATTCAAATATGTTACTACTTCCTTTGGTTTTGGCTCAGAAAGAACAAGGGAAGGAATGTCCTTTATACGCTGAATGTAATCCTACAATGGCACATATAAGACAGTGATATATGATGAGGATTAGAATGCATAAAAGCATGGAATGATTTACGCTTTAAACATACCTCATCTGGAGGATGTAGAGAACAAGAATTATTGGTGAAAAATCTTGCCACAGTTATGTTTGAACCAAGCAACGGAATCTTAAGCATAGCCTCCTTTGGAAGTGAGGTAGCCGACCTGGATTGGCATTGTTGTAGGAGATATTTCTCAATCAAGCAATTATCATAGGCATAAACACACCCAGATTTTCCAAGCAATAGAAGATAATCTTGTTTGTTCTTGCTCTGATCACTGAGGCTTGAAATGATTTCCATGTCAATGCATGCTTCGGACAACTGTAGCCCCAATTTGATCATGCGAGCTTCAATTTGCTCATTTAACAACACTACCTGCCGCCAAATTGATTAAATGCTAGTTCAGTTTAAATTTAGGCCCGCTGTGGTACAAGCATGCATAATGAATGTCCTCGAATCATGTTGTGAGAAAAGGTTTAGAAAATGTGAGCGAGGAAATATATTTGAAAACGATTTGAAGAATTGAAGAAAGCAACGTTATATGACTATAAGCAAATTAAGAAATATCACGGCTTAAATAGCATATAACTCAGGATAGGAAGAAGAGACAACTAGTCATATCCCCTTATAGTACATTTTGGGGCATTTTAGCCCTGGCGGGTGTAGACATGGTTTTGGTGAACGGTCATACACCCCGTATTGACCCAACGTGAAATGGTGAAGACCTATCTAAGATGAAAGCATGTAAAAGGAGTTTAGAACATGCATGCAACCATGGACAACATGTCCAAGACAAGTAAGACCGAGACATCTGCCATGTGGCTATAGGCAACACGCCTTGGACAAGCATGACCATGACACATGGCAACACACCTTGGACAAGCATGAACATATATTGATAAAGTAATACGCTTAACTGAAAAGTATTTGGAACAGTTTCATCTTAAACTATAGTACCTGCAGGGAGTTTGAAGAGGCACCCATAACATATAGTCGACTTGTTTTTGCATCCATATAATCACACCTCAGTGATGCAATAGGAATTTGGTCCAACTTATATCCGAGATTAAGCTTATATAAAGGACCAGAGCGACCGCTATTCTCTGAAGCTGATTCAGCTTTTGGATTTTGGCCATAAAGAATAGCCCATATTAAAACATCTCCATTGCTATATCCTACAGCAACTTTGCTTCCTAAAGGGCAAACCCAACATGCAGAAGTCACCTTCTTTGCTTCTTGATATGAAGATAGCATGGTATTTCCCCCCGTTATGAAAATAGATTTGGATTCTTTAATTCCCCACAAAACAATCAAGCCATCCTTGAATATTAGAAGCACTCTACAAGGAGTAGAAACAAAGATTATAGTGATAACCTTACCATAGCTGTATGAGTCAAGGCCATGGTATCCATTATTACCTCTTGAATTCAGTGGTCGGTTGTGGTAGTATGTGGTTTACAGAGGTGTCACTGGTAACATCAGCTGGATTTCCTGAACAAAATGATGGGGTATGCATAATTATACTATAAACAATTTGTGAGAATGATGTTCAAAGAAAATTCAGAGAGGGAGGGAAGAGAATGGGTCTCACCCCGTGAGGCTGAAACAGGTATGACGTAATTCATTTGTACTATTTTTCCGAGACTTTGGTCGAGCTTCAAAATTGAAACATTACCAAGATCATCTCCAACATACCTGCAAGTTTTAGGAACAAGGTGGTGAAGATTGTTGGGAGAAAATCCCATATCGATTAATTAAGGGGTTGATCATGAGTTTATAACTAAGGAATACATTTCTATTGGAATGAGACCTTTTGAGGTAGATCATGTTCAAAGTGGACAGTATTATACCATTGTGGAGGTTCGTGATTCCTAACACAGGGACCCTTATAACAGGTCTAGGTTAGAACAAACTTACATATACGGATTCTGTTGCAAGATCGTGAATGAGGTGATTTCTTCCTCAAAAACATGCACATGTGACAAAAGCTTCCTGTCTATATCCCATACCTACACAAACAGGTTTGTCAAAGTAAGGATGTTATATTAGACCAGAGACGGATCACAATCAAGTATCTTTCATTAGAAATCACGATCCTCCGTAGTAGTATGATATTAAAATAAGTCTCCTCTAAGTGAAATACCTCAATTTGGTTCTTTGAAGTAACATTAAGAAGGAATCCCTGGTTCTCCATGAACTGAAAATTAATAACCACAATATCTTAAGAATTCAACTTATTTGGAAGAACCTGAAGATAAATGTTTAATAGAAACAGAATTGAAAACGTAAGAATGAGAGTATACTTGCAAAAACTTGCTAGGAATTGCCTCCTTAGATTCAAGTAGAGTTTGAGCGTTATCTTTTCCAAATAGCTTAATTCGACCATCGCTACGAACAACAATAAACAATGAAAGTTAAACACACTCAATTAGAGAATAATTTGTAAAATGTAAGTTATGATTAAGGGTGGGACGAAGGGAACGTACCTGGTAGAAAGAGCAAGAATCTTCTGTATTGAGTCATAAGCAGAAATAGTAGAGCCTGAAGGAATGCCATAGTGGAAGGCGAGGCGTGGTTCCACCTCGCTTCCTTTTAAACCATCAAGGGTGCTTCCTGTCTGTGCATCATAAACATGCCAATTTCTACTACAACACTTTCATTTTTCCATGGACAAATCATAAATGTTTATCATACTCTTCAACCATTGTTTTCCCTCATTTTTTGTTCTTCCTTCTCACATAGCATATAACAGAAAGAATCTTCCACCACTTTTATTATTCTAAAAGTGGAGGATTGTTGTGGATGATTATGGATTTATAAGTAAGAAATAAATCTCAGGCCTTTTGAGAAAACCAAAAGAAAAGTTATGACAACTTATGTTCCAAAGTGGACAATCTCATACTATTGTGGGGAAGGGAAACTAAAAGGAAAGTCATGACAACTTATGCTCCGAAGCGGATAATATCATACTATTATGGAGGGTCGTGATTCCTAAAACATGCTTCATAAGCTTAGTTTAGTTTAATTAGTCAAAATTTATAGATGTTTTAAATTTCATTCTGCATTACTGAAATTCAAAATTAAAAAAAAAAAACGACACGCAGAAAGTTGGCAAGGACTTAAAGAGAAATTAGGCCATTGAAAAAGAAAATCTAAATTCATGTCAATTTCTAAAATTTAAAGAATTAGTAGACGACTAATTCTCCTATACATTTCTATCATTTCACGGAAAATATAATGAATTAAATTAATTTTTATAAAATAATGGTAAATAAATTGCAAAACTACTCAAACATTATATAAATATAGACAATTAAATGAGCCAAAAAGGACAATTAAATGAAAATTGGAAAATAATATAAATGAAGGGTCGACGTGTAATTAAAAATATAAATACTTCAGGACTGCGGGTTGAAATAAATTTAATAACCAGATTCCCGTTCACTTGGGCAATCCATGTCCAACCCTCTGGACATGGGCAGATTTAATTAGCTCTGTACAACGCCTTCATTTCTGATTATATATATATTTCAGCTCTTTATCCAAATCCTCGCCGTCCATCACGTGCTCTGGTCGTCTCCCTTACTCTTTTATATCTATATTTACTGAATTCAGTTATTAAAAGAATCAATTTCAATACTTTTCGCCTCTATATTTAAAAAAATATATATATATATATTTATTTTCTTTCACTATTATAAATAAATAAATACTACTATTATTGTATTCTCTTTTCATGTTAACGAATAAATTATAAACCAATAAATATCGGTTTTGGCGTTATCTGCCGACTCCTCCAGTCGCGACGATCAATGCTTTTTCAACAATTAAAAAAAGAGTAAAAATCCACATCCACGTGGCTGATCGGCCGGTGACTGTTCCTCCACCTCCTCTTCTCTTCTTCGACTCGGGGAGCTTCGGCCGATTTGCAGTATCGAAATAGAGGAAGGATAAAATCATAATAAAACGCATCACATTTGGAATCGGCATCAAATCTAAGAAATTTCAACTCCTACAACTACACTTTCTTTACAGATTCCAAGAAGGCACCATTTTTTTCATTTTCCTACACTTTCCAGGAATTAAACAAAATCAGTAAACAGAAATAAGACAATGAACTCCGCATTTATCAATTTTGAAATCTCATAGCGAAAAGCGGAAGAAATTTGGTATCGATTCGATATGCGAGGTTCTGTTTTCACTCAAGCTAAGCGTCGTAGATTGTATAAGAACAAACACAGCAGAACGACTCAATCGAAGCAGTGATCCGGTAAAGAAATTGAAGCATTACAGATCAAAAGAGTCCGATCGAGAGTGCAATGTTGACGATTCAGTAAAGATGATCGGAAGTAAAGAAGAATTTGAAAAAGAAATTTAAGAGTGACTAACCTTCCGCGAAGCCTTCTCGACGAGTTTCTTCACAAACATCTTGACAAATGCGAAAGCTCCACTCTCTGAGAATCTGAGTGAACGAGAACTGAGATCAGTAGAGAAGACTGAAAATGGAAGATGAAATCCGCTTTGTGATAACCGAAGAATGTTGATTTGTCTTAATTATATATATATATATATATATGATGAAGTTTCTTTTGAGCAGAGAGGCGAAAATGGGGGGTGGGGCAGAGAGGAGCCAAGCGGTTTTTTCAAAAACAACAAATGGAAGGTTTGGATCATCTGAAGGTGACACGTGGACGCTCATCAAATGAGTCCTGAAAACTAACACTCCCTGACCAGTGAAATAACGCCACGTTTCTTTCGGTGGACCTATTTCCCGCCCTTTGGATTCTGTTGACCATGACTAACTAGTTTCTTCTTACTTTCTTTTCAACTATATTATTTATTTTTTCTTTTTTAAAACTAATCACTTCAAAGAATATTATGATTAGATTAGCATCTTTGTATTTATTTAGTTTTTTAATATAGCCAAAAAGTATATATATATTATTTTTTAATTTAAGATTACATACTGGACGATGTGTAACGGTCCCACCAAATCCATCTCCTTTCAAGGCCTAGCGTGCACATCGCCTCATGTCTATCCCCTTTAGGGAACAACCTCCTCGCTAACACATTGCTCGGTGTTTAGCTCTGATACCATTGTAATGCTCTAAGCCCACCGTTAGTAGATATTGTCATTTTTTAGCTTTCTTTTTTGGGCTTCCCCTCAAGCCTTTAAAACGCGTCTATTACGGAAAGGTTTTCATACTCTTATAAGGAGTGTTTCATTACCAACGTGGGATATCACAAAATGTGTCTAGTAAGTATTAAATTAATAAACATAAATCCATAGCTTGTAGAATCAATCTTGATACCCTATATTTGCATATGACCGAATGTAGACCCTAGTTTGTGTTAGGTTTTGTTATTCGGGATGTTGGATTGTTTTAGTGGTATGACACACTTAGTCAGAACATCCCTATTGTCAAGTGCTGTCTGTTTATTTGATTTAGTCATACCAAGTAGAAGTTGTTAGTGGTGGGTTGTTTTTCTATAAAATTATTTAATAGCCAATTTCATTCTTCAGTACATTAGATTTCTCCCCATTTTTCTGATGTTTTCTTTTTCTTTCTCCACTGTTTGGAGCAAACTAATATTAATCCTGAGTGTCAATCTCAATCTCTTTCTCGTCTCATTTTTTACTATTTAACCTTGATTATCTTTTAACCCTACTAAAATTCCAACTAGAAATTCAACACATTTCGTATGAATTAGGATTTAAATATTGATATCATTACATACGTTAAAATCGCGTTTTTAGGAGGAATATAGTTTTCTTTTCTTTTCCTTAATTTAAAACATAAAATTTTTAATACATTCATTTTAAATGAAATGGAAAAAAAAAAAGTTTAAAATAATTTCTCAAATTTCAAATAAAAGAATTTAAAATCAGATTTGCCACAAACAAAGAGGGGCTCACATGCTTGTCTATAGACCCAAATTATCTGGGTTGGGCCGAATCGAACATTTTGTTTATTTTACTTTTCTACAAATTATTATTCATTAATTACCAATTAATTCTTTTAAGTTAATTTATAAAAGTACTCTTTTGGTTAGGCATATATTTATTTAATATTAAATTATTTATTCTCCAACCCCTCTTAATTTTTTTTAAAATTATTCAAATATTTGAAAATAAATAATATTTTACTTATTAACATCTCATTTTTATTAAAAATAAAAATTTGAATAAATGACCTTAGCAACCCAAACCGACCCAACTCAAATATTTGAAAAAATTTACAAAATAATTTAACATAATTTTTTTTATATCATAAATAATTATTAAATAAGACGTCTTACATTTATTTTATCTTCGTGTTGTCAATTGTCTGATATTTATGAACTCTTAATTCATACGAGAAATGGGAGAGAAAGGGCACATGGGGGATAGAATATTAGTTATCAAAAAATGAAATCAATCAGTAGTCACAACTAATATAATGTATAAAACATTGGTCCCCATGGCCCCAAAATGCAAAGCAAAAACGAGGGACTAAACTGCAAAAAGATATAAATTGAGGGAGTAGAGTGCAAAGAAAGGATAATTGCACATATGCTGGCTTTGGGTGTCATCATAGTCTTAATTTTCTTCTTCTTATTGAAGTCCCACATGACAACACAACATGTTGGTCCTCTCACCATCATATCATTATATCACCTTCCCCTTTACAACCTAAACCCTAAACCTAACCTCTTTTTCTATCCATTCCTTTTCTTTTGTCCCGACTAAACTCTACGTTCTCCTTATAATATCTCTATCGATATTTATGTTTATTTATTGTATAGCGAGGTCCGTTTGTACGATATGTAAACTATTTTCGTTATCGGTATGCTCTCGTGTATACTCAAACTGATGCAAAGACATAAATAAAGGAAGACGAGTCTGTCTCAAAACAAAAATTGGTTTTGATTCTTGTAACTGTCTGAATTTCGAACAAATAAAAGAAAATTGAAATTTGATAACCATCTGGGTTTATTTTTTCATGTTCGATGACTTTTGTTATGGATAAAATTGGACAAAAAATACAAGCCGAAGCTTAAGCTCACTGCTAACAGATATTGTCTACTTTAACCCGTTATGTATCGTCGTCAGCCTCATGGTTTTAAAATGCGTCTATTAAGAAGATGTTTCCAGACCCTTATAAACTTTTGTTTCCCACTCTAACTGATATGAGATCTCACAACCACATAGAAAAAATATAGCTGGGGACTAATTCAGGTCAATACATAAGGACATGGTGGAATTTGGGCTAAAAGCGGATTAAAACTCCTTTATCTCGGCTTAGGTGGTTGGGGTTGACCTCTCGCTCGTGCTCTCGGCAGCATGGCATCTTGGTTCAATCCGGTATCGACTAATTAAAGTATTAATTTTTAATAAAAAATTTCAAAATTTCATTTTCATTAAAAAAAAAAAAAAAGTCCAAATTTTCATGTTTTTTTTAATTAATCTAAGTTAAATAATAATAAAAAAAATTATTTGTAGTATCATATCAATGTAATAAAAAAATCACATAAAAATGTGATGATGAAGATTAGAATAAAGTTGATAGCTGTGAACCTTTCTAAAATTTAGAAATGGTATTATTCAATTAAAAAGGCATTTTTTTTTTTTACTTTTTATTATTTTTTTCTTTGCTCCAAATTCTTTCCTTCAGTGCTGATTCCGATTCATAACTCCAGAGGCATCTGTACGGTGTCGTTTAGATTCTCGTAGAAAAGGTATGTACTATTTACACTTTTGGGAACTAAAAAAATCCTACCTATAAATAATCGCATTAATTTCATTTTAAATAATATAGTTTCAAATCTTTAATTATAATGAAAATTTACATCTAAAAAATATATTTTAATTTTTTTTTACAGTAAATAGAGATTAAATGTTTAAAAAATTAATAATAAACTAATAAATAGTTTGGATATAAAAAAAAATAATTATATTTTAAATCTATTTTATAATAACAAACATTAAAAAAAAAATAGAGAAAAAAATGTCAGACTGGAAGCAGATATTTTACGTTGGTATTTATTTATTAATAAAAAAAAAGGATATTTTAGAAATATTATTTACATTCCATTGACAAGAGAAAGGGATGGAAAAGGAACGCGCGTAGAGTAGCGCGTGAGGAGAAAGCACGGAAAATGGAAATGGGAGTGTGGTGCGTAAAAGGCAGCGGGAAGCGACTGCGTGTGAGCTGTTCCTTACGTGATCCAACAAATCATTTCACGTTGTTGCGACCCCATCGCGTCAAACCAACTGTATTTCTTCCCCTTTTTCCTCTCTTTTTTTTGTCTCCCGTTTCTTCAAACAAAATACATTTTTAACGAACTCGTTTTAAAATTGTGAGGCCGACGACGATATGTAACGAGTCAAAACGGACATATTTATTAGCAGTAACCTTGAGATTCTACAAATGGTATCAGAGTTAGACACTAAACGGTGTGCCAGCAATGATATTGGGTCTCTGCGTGATAGATTGTTAGATCCCACGTTGGTTAGACAGAGAAACGAAACGTTTAAGATGTGTAAACTTTTCCCTAATAAATATGTTTTACATCCGTGAGGCTGATGGTGAGCTTAGATTGTTACACTCACGTACCTCCTATGTAAATATTAAAATGTATATGAATTTCTAATTTAGTCTTCGTTGTATCCCATATTGACTGAACAGAGAATGAAACGTTCAAAGTATGTAAACTTTTTTCTAATAAATGTGTTTTACAACCGTGAGGCTGATGGGGGACTTAGGTTGTTACACTCACGTACCTCGTATGAAAATATTAAATATTAAAATATATATGAATTTCTAATTTAGTATTCGTGGTCGATTTTGTATGAATTGAACTATACTCATGTTGATAATTTTATCAATTTTATTTTACTTAATAATTAATTGAAATTAGAAAATATTGATTTTATTAAGAAAATATATCTTAAGTATGGATTAAAAAAAATAATTTTAATTATAATTTCACATTATAAAATTATAAAATATTTTAATGATGGACCCTTTAGTTGACATGTAATTAACTAAAAAAAATCGATGGAAATTAAGAATATATATTAAAAAATTATAATATATCGTAAATAAAAATAATAAAATAGAATTTATGCCACGTACTTAAAAACAAATAGAAAAATTCAGGGGAAAATAGGAATTTATTAGCGGAAAGAAAAAAAGTTTTAATTGGGGGAGAGTGGGACCAGGCCTTGGAAAAGGCATAATATGCCACGTACTTTACCGCTCATTATTGTTACTATTAATATTTTGGTTTTATTTTTATGTAAAAAAGAAAAATAGTTTTGGCAATTTTATAATCATTTTACTATTATTATTATTATTATTATTTAATTATTACGAGAAATTTGATGGCTTTCAATTCCTACTTTTTGCGTCGACACATTTCTATTCATGATTGCATCCAACGCGCGACGCCATTTCTATTTTCTTCTTCATTACCAAATTTTCCAGTAAATACCTCGGTTGTTTAACTGCATTCCTAAACTCGCCGCCTCACTCCTTGCCGGCGCCCTTCTCCGTTCAACTGCAGCGTCGCTATTTCTTCCTCCATTCTCACTGGTGCGATCTCCATTCCACAGCTTTCTTTCTTTTTTTCTTTGTCTTCTTCCTTTCTCTGAATTTCAATTGTTCCTCGTTTTTCTTTTGTTCGATTACTTCGTTGAATTTCAATTGAGCTGATTGGTTGACGAAGCAGGTTCTGATTCTGACATTGCGCTTTGTTTTCTGTTTTGAGACTGAATTTTGCGTTCTGATCATGGACTTGAATTGTTGAGGTCGGATATATGCAAGTTTCACCGCTCTGGATAACCTTTTTGTGTTCCTGTTTCTGATTGTGTGAAGTCGTTGATTGTCAAGTTATGTTGTAGGTGGCTGGTTTTGAAAATTTGACAAATTAAAGTGATGAATTAGTCCTGTTTTTCATTTGACTTCTAGCTTGCTATGCTCTGTAGTCTGTACCACGAATTTCCTTGAAGCCTTTCAAAAAATATGATATCTGGCCTCTTCTTCCTACAATGGATCTTGCTGTAGTCTTCTATTGTCTTTCTCCCATTTCTGGAACAGTTGTGCTTGCTGTGCTCCCTCGTGGTCTTTCTGTACACAACGGAGCCATTGACTTTCTCCTTCCGGATGAGAAGAGATTCTGTTTTTTAAATAAATAATGAATTATTGTCAATTTCCATTTAGGGTATACTGTTGATTCTGTTGCTCATATTCATACACGATACTAATTTCTCCAGGATATGGTTTGAATGTTTATCGCCTCTTGTTGTTTCTTGGAAGGATGTTTAAGAACTTATCGCTATAAAACAGATAACGTAACCAGAGTCCTATTGCCGCAAAAGACACTGCTAATTAGCGAATAGCATAATATATTCCCTGGTCATTAATTTAGAATGCTGTTTGTGTGCTCGGAGTGTATGGTTCCATCGATGATATTTATTTTTGTTGGTTGCAGTTTGCCAGTTTACAAACTTCGTGACTTATCTTTTTGCCTAATTTTCTTCTTTTCTTTTTCAAGGTAAACAAGGATATTGAGATCGATTTATACCAAGTATGAAAGAACCAAAAAAAAAGATAGTGTCCTGGTAGTTCCACAAGCTGCATGGGTGGCTTATTATATCCTTTTGACTTCGACCGCAGGAGCATGGCCAAGAAAATCTTTAATCAAAAGAGACGTAATGGTGGTATGATTGATGTTATTATGCTCTTTGTTATGAGAAGAACATGTTCTGCGAGTTCTGCTTGAATAGCCATTTTCCATTATAATGTAATTGACATTAAGTTGAGATTTTGAAATATTTTCATAATATTGGAATATGAAGTTAGTAGGAGCGGTAGTGACTAGAAAATTTGTTTTTGGAAAGCCGAGCTTACATTAGAATACTGATATACGTACAGAAGCTTTCTTATCAGTCTCTTGTTGCTCATGTACATATGCCCGCATACGGAAGTGTAGCATCCCAATATATATATATATATATATTTTTAATAAACCAGATTTTGTAATGAATGTTAAAACTTTTTACCAGTCTATCATGTACAAGGACACCATTTGATTAGAAACCAATCACTGCATAAATCTGATTATTTGAAGTAATTTTATCTAAATTGAATTCGCATTTTCTGCAGGCCTGGAAACCCCTCGAAATAGCCTGGAGCTACAGATGGAGAGTTCTCAAAGTTATTGTACTGCAGAAGAAATACCGGTAAATCTACAATTTTCTGGCTTTATACTAGCTAAACGACTATTCACGTCGAAGTACCTTGTTATTAGTTTTCTGACTTTTGAGAGCACAACACTAATACAAACTGAAGCTTTCACCCCAATGCAAACTGAAACAAGTCTGTCTATATAATTGGATCGTCTAAGTTCGAGATATCGATCTTTGAACCGTCTGGAAAATTCGTTCTGTTTGATCTTCTATTTCTATCTCAGTTAACATCATATGCTGATTTTTTTTTTTTAAATTTTGTATCCGTAAGATCTTTTTCCAGTCTAAAATTTTGTTACATCATGGTTAAGATACGAATTAGAAAGAAAAAAGATTCATGCTTCTTTCTTTTGGCAACAACCGAACCAAATTTTGTATCAACCTATCACTCTTATGTATCAATGGTCAAAACTGCCACCAAAAAATTGTATGGAATGATATTAACTATGCCCATAATCTCTTAGTTGATAAATTGATATCAAAAGGCCTTGAAATTAATTGACCTGTGCTATAACCGCTCATGTATACTTGTCTAGGGTCTCAACAGCCTATATCACGAAAATTATATAAGAAAAGGGCAAAGTCAATCTTGGCCCTCCTGTTAATTACTAAGTTAAAGATCACAAAAGAAATATATGCAGGTGAATCCCTGTTACTATACCACATCCTCATTGGAGTATTTTCTACAAATAGTTTCACTTTCTCATTCTCAAGTCAACTTCTACTTCTGAAAATGAACTTCTTTTCAACAGTCTGTCCTCTAGTTTTCTCATATTATTTTCTAATGATCTTATTCCCCAATATCAATATACTTTCCATGCGTGTTCATTTCCACATTGTTTCCGTTGCTCTCTCTAATTGCCAGTTTCTTGTGACCGCTGCTGAATTTTCAGTACTCCTATCAAATCGATGAAGTGTTTTCTGACAAGGACTATTTAAAGAATGAGACTTCAATGAAGAAATTAATTGATAAGGAAATGTCCACGCGCACGAGTGCCAAACATCATGGACCAAGCATTGTTGCTCGACTCATGGGGATGGATATGTTGCCCTTGGATGCAAAAAATGAAGTTGAGCTCAGTGACAAGAGGCACAATAGCAAGGGAGTTAAGACTTCAAGTAATGAAATTAATGGCAGGGGCTTGCATTCTTATGCATCCTCCAAATCAAATTCTTGTAAGCAGATGGACGTGCACTCATCTTATCATGATAATGACAAGGATGCTGATCGATGGAGGAGTACCAGTCAGAAGATGGGAGGACCTCACCGTCGGGAACATCCTCAGGAGGAGGAATTACAGAAGTTCAAGAAGGAATTTGAAGCATGGCAGGCTGCAAGGTTTAGGGAGTGTTCAAGGGTTATTGAAGCTAGCAGCATCAACAGACAGTCGCTTGCTCAGGGCGACGCCAAGGAGATGGAACTAAATGTAAACAGAAGGAAAATATCGAGCCCAAAGCTCTCAGCAGAACCTAAAGGTCCGACAGTGGGTATGAAATCATATAGAAGAGTTGATCTGGATGGTGGTATTAAGAGAGAAACATTTCCTGGTGAGCAGAGGGGACCCTTCTCTTTGAGAAGCAAATCCATGGATGCAGATTTTGAGCATCCTTGCCTGATAAGTAGCGATCAGAAAGACAAATTGCTTGGCCCAACAAAGATTGTGATTTTGAAGCCTGGTCCTGATAAGATGTGCCTCCATGAAGAGCATTGGACAAATTCCTCAGGGACCTTAGGAGAAAGAGTTAGTATTGAAGATTTTCTTGAAGAGGTCAAGGAGCGGCTGAGATGCGAATTGCAAGGGAAAACTACTAAAAAAGGCTCTGCTGCTCGAGGAAGTGGGATAGAGACACCATATAGTGAGAAGTCATCTCACTCAAGACAAATAGCTCAGAACATAGCAACACAGGTCAGAGACAGTGTCACAAGAGACATTGGATTCAATTTACTTCGTTCAGAATCCACGAGATCATACAATAGCGGAGTTCAATTTAATGGGTTGGGTTCCCCAGAATTCATGAACAAAGATACCAGAAGATTCTTGTCAGGAAGACTGAGAAATGTTCGACGGAAAGATTCAGACTTAGATAGTGGCAGCTCTAGATCATCTGCAAGTGATCATGAAAGAGTTACGAAGCAAGTAGAAACTATTTTGACAAATGGAAAACATACAAACTACTGGGAAGTACTAAGAGATGCAGAAGAAATACACAGTAGGTCTTTCAGGCATGAGGCAGATGAGGTTCTCCCCAAAGAATTGTCACCTAGGAATCTCTCCAGATCATTATCAGCTCCAGTGTCAGGAACATCGTTTGGGAAGCTTCTTCTGGAGGACCGCCATATTTTAACTGGCGTCCACATTCAGAGAAAACATGAAGCAAGTGATCATGTGGCGGTGAATCTCAAAAAGCAGAAGAAAGAGAGGTTTAATTTTAAAGAAAAGGTTTCCAATTTCAGATATAATTTCACTCTTAGAGGGAGGCTGTTCGGAAGAAAAACTCAATCGATTAGCGGATTGGATACTGCTGACCTATACTCTACCAAAGACATCCTGAGTGGACCAACTGTTGTAATGAACTCTGGGGAGCGCCATGAAAGGGTATAATAACTCAACTATTTCAATTCTGGTTCCACACTTTTATCTTCACTAATCATTTTTTCTTCATTGTCCCAGGAGAATTTCACTGAGGTGCCTCCTAGTCCTGCTTCTGTGTGCAGCAGCGCCCAAGAAGAGTTCTGGAAGTTATCTGATCATCACAGCCCAATATCAACTTCAGATGTGACTCCTAGAGATGAGAACTGTGTTTCCCAGGTCTTTAGGGAGATCAGCTCTAACTTGAAAGGTACGTGGAATTGCTTTTAAGCACGATCAATTTTACACTTCGTACTGTTATCAATGTCGTTTGTAGATAAATCTTTTTACTTCTATGGATTTGTTTATTTTGAGAGTTTATCATTAACATGCCTTTGAATACAGTGGCTATTGCCTTTTTAGTTACTTACATCTCAAGTCTGCTCGTCAAAATACTTCCTTAAAATGTTTGTCTGCTTCGGCTTGTGTATATTGGTTGATTTACAGATTTCTAAAAAATTATGGTATACATATCAACATTATGTATAAACTGCTTAACGTGAAAATTATCATACATATAGAAATATAATTATAGAAGACGGCAACCCGACATGACTAGCTAAAACATGTTATTCGTCAAGAGCATCACTCGACTAGTTACAGCATTCAAACCACTGTGAATTCTGAAAAAAAGAAAAGAAATGATGTGTCATTCTTTCAGTGGTGGACATTTATCAATCAAGTACAAGTATGAAATTGTCATCGAGTTCAAATATTTGATCACTTTTTTGTTTACACTGCAGAACTTCGAAGACAGCTGAGTCAACTTGATTCCGATGATATTGAGGACAAAGTGGAACAGCAGCCAGTTGAGTTTGAAATCACAAAACTTGAAGATCCAGCAGAAGTTTACATACGAGACCTTCTTATTGTTTCTGGCATGTACGATGGATCAACTGATAACAACTTTTCACGAAATAATGCAGCTACAAAGGCTATCAGCAACGCTATTTTTGACGAAGTGGAAGAAGCTTATCGAAAATCAGAGACGAAAAATGAAATCATCGGGAAGGAACAGAACGAAAGTAATGTAGATCACAAACTATTATTTGATCTGTTGAACGAAGCCCTTCCAATCGTACTTGGACCATGCTTAACAACATCCAGATTTAGAACAAAAGTTATCGACTCCTCTACGCCGCTACCGCCTTTGTTCGGAAAAAAACTATTGGATTCTGTATGGGACATCATACGCAAGTTTATACACCCTCCAACTGATAGATCTTATTTCTTGCTCGAGGGGGTGATGGCTCGAGATTTAAATTCAACTCCATGGGCCTCGTTAATGGATGTCGAGATTAACACGACGGGAAGGGAGGTTGAAGGGCTGATCATCAAGGATTTGATTGATGAAGTTGTGAAGGATTTGCGAAAATGATGCAGAGTCTTTAATTCTCAGGACACTGACCTTATGCTACTACACTTAGGAGTGGACAGAAATTGCATGGAAATCAGCTATTCAGGATACACCACGCTTGATATTCACTCGAAATATATTTTCTTTTTTGTATTACTTTTACGTACATATGTCCTTATTGGATGTGTTTAATGCAGATGGGCTTCAACTGAAGGTGTTATTCAGATGTAAATGACACTCTTATCTGATGTTTATATCATAATTTGTAAAGGAAAGTTAACATGATTTTTCTTTATGCAGTTTCTCCACGAATCTTGCCTTCGCCGGCTCTCTTTGTAATAGCCAGCGTCGAAAAGATAAACAGGCTGCCACAAATTTCAATGCTAAATTGCTTCGACAAAATTAAGGTATAACCTTGCGTAAAACTTCTTCATCTATAATTATAAGGACAGATACATATTTATTGCTTCTACCCCCAACTATAAGACATGTTTATGTGATATATAGAATGCGAGTCAACTGTACACTGTATATACACGATCAGACTTGCTGGCACGTATTAAATGTTGCATGATTCTTGATCTCTTAATTTCAGGTTATACAAAATTACAAATCTAACTCCGTAAACTAAACATCCTTTGGCCAATTAGGAACGGAATGGTTTTTTCCGACCAGGTCTATAGAATCAAATGGTTAGACCTTGTTTGATATCAAATGCTTCATTTCACTTAGCCAAGTTAACTAGCCAATTCCAATATAGCAAAAATTGTGTCTGTCTATGATGTTTTATCATGATTCATGGGTTAGGTAGACCATACTACATGTGAAAGCCAAGCAGGAAAACTTGAGCAAACTTCATCAGATTCTTCATTGGGACATTGAAACTAGAACCCTAAAGAGACATTTAGATACACTTAGAGAGAGTGAGTGGTCTTCAAGTAAATATCCATGGACTTGCAAAAGGAAGCTGGATTCATACCGAACCAACTGAAGTAGAATTATAACACAGGAGGTGGACCAGTGACAAATTTTGGACTCAAAACCCACTCTTTGTGGTTGCCATTGTTAGCAAGCTGTTCCCAAGCCTATTGAGCTTTCACATCCAAAAAGAAAGACTCCAAATTCTTAGCCTACACTACTCTAACTTTTCTTTGTCAGTATCCAACGTGTTTGAGAGTGATTTTGAAATGGATAAATTCACTTTCAAACGTGTCGTAAGTTTGTTTCTTCCTATCTGTATCCAGTGATTTTGAAATAGTTAAAATCACTTTCAAACATATTCTAAATCTACTTCTTCCGATCTGTATCTAGTACATTTAAGAGTGATTTTGAATGAAATAGTTAAAATCACGTTCAAACGTGTTCTAAATCTACTTTTTATGATCTGTATCATACGTTAAGAGTGATTTTGAATAAAATAGTTAAAATCACTTTCAAACATGTTCTAACTCTACTTCTTACAGCATTTATTAGTATCTAATACGTTCAAGAGCGATTTTGAAAGGGATACAATCACTTTCAAACGTGTCACATAAGTCTAATCCGTCCCATCCATTTCTATTTTCATGTAAATGGAAAGAATTTTCTTCTCCTCCCTCATTCCCCGTTCTTGTTTTCACACATCCAAAGTACATAATAATATACGTACATGGTTGGCAGCCCCTTGATTTTGACCTGCCCTTACAACACTTCAGTGGTGTAGCACACGCTCTGTCGGCTAATCATTCTTTACTCTCTCTCTTTATTTGATTAACCTAATTTATCTTCTAAACTCATTCTTCTCCTTACACGTGTAAACCATGTATTATATTTTAATCCCATCCCAACAAGTAAACAGTATCAATGATGATTTTGTACATTTATACCGTGATCTAAAAATATAATTTCAGAAGATATCATACCAAAATTTTATTTTTATTTCCTTTGCAAATAAGAAACTAAATATGAGTTATATTCCACCAATAAAGGCAATTAATGATATGATTAAGGCTTTTTGTATTTATCTGCTAATTGCAATTAATTGAAATTAGCAATCTAATTAATTACCCCTCACATGCATATTACATATCAGACAACGACCCCCCTGCATGTGTCCATGTTTGAATTATTATTCTTCTTTTTTTAAATTAATAATTAATTTTAAATTTTAGGGCAGGAAACCAATCCATCTCTGACACAAATGAAAAACAGCCAAAAGCTGCAGAATTTCCGACATCTTCTTTTTATCTCCGCCGTGATGTCCACCGCCGACCGCCGTACCAGATAGCACAAACTTTCGAATAACACGCTGACTGGGTCGGCGGGTATCCTCAGGGTCAGACAGTGCCAGAGAAAACTCATAGCGATCAGGTCTAGTTCACCGATACTTCCGGTTGCTCTTCCAAACCTCTTTTCTAAGGAAAATTAAATTGTGTTTATTTGCTTTCCATTTTAGGTTAAAATATTTTTCACAAAGGAAAAAAAAAAAAAAAAAAAAATCAAATCCAACGTTGAATTTGATAGTGATGCTTTTATTATTATTTTTTTCATTGAATTAATTTTGAAACTATTTAATTTTTTAAAAAAAATTATATTTGGTCACCTACTGAAAATTACTATAAAGTGTATTTTTTTAATGATTTTTTTTCCTGATATTTCTTTTACTTTTCTTATTGTTAACTAATTATTAATTTTAGCATAATTTTTTTCTCCAAAATTTTTATACATATCTTATATATTTAATTAATTATTATTTGTTTGTGGGCTTCCATATATATATATATATGTTTATTTTTTTTAATTATTAGTAAAGTAGTTAAAGCTTAAAAAAATGAGAGGAATCTTCTATAATACTCAACCTCTAGCTTTTAAAATAAATTAAAAAAATATATATATATATACTCAACCTCTAGCTTTTAAACTAAATTAAAAAAAAAATATATATATATATATATTATATAATTTTAATAAAATGAGGAAATTTATAATTTAAGAAAAATATATTATTATTTTAATAATCATTTGTCTCTCTTTATTTTCTGGTTAACCGTCCTGTGTTTTGTGAGCCTCCACTCTCATTTTCCCTCTTTTCTCTTTCTATCTCTAGGAATTCAATAGCGAAGCAGAGATTATGATGGATCCTTACCACCACCACCACCACCACCACCAGAACCCTCCTCTTCGCGACGATCATCTCCGTTACCTTACCGGAACCACCGCTGGCGCTCTCTACGTCAAAGTCATGACCGACGAGCAATTGGAGACTCTTCGCAAGCAAATTGCTGTTTACGCCACCATTTGCGAGCAGCTTGTTGAGATGCACAAGACTCTTACTGCTCACCAGGATCTCAAAGGTGCTGCAATGCTCTTTTCTTTTACTTCTTCTTTCAATTCAATGGATGAATTAGGCTTATTGCTTTAGTACCGGCTTCTGTACTGCAGTCTTGTTGGTTGGAGTATTGATTTTTTTTTTTTTTTTAATGGATTATTGATTGCCTGCTTTCTTCTCGATCGTTTGTATTGAATTTTGATTGCTGTCTTTCTGTTCAATTTGTATGGTGCAAGCTTTCTTGTTTCTTTTTTCTGCTTTGGAAAAGCGTCTGGCCATTTTGAGCTGTTTGTTACCTCGAAAAAGGGCAAACATCTAATGCTGTAAGACTAATGGTTTCCCCTTTTGTGTTGCTATCCATCTTTTTATGGTCCTTTGGGGCGTGGAAGACTGCCCTGCCGTAAAGCATTTATTTCCCTCCTCTTTCATTGTTTGCAGGATGGTTATCTTAATTATGAGGCGCTTTAATAACCGCCGAGTGATCTACTTTTTGCAAAACAGCAGAAAAATTGTTTGTTTTTTCAACTATTTCTCGAGTATTCCTATGACGAAGTGAATCTTTTTTATTTATAATTTTGGAAAATCGTCATCACCGTTAATCAAACGGGTGGGAATGAGATATATTTTCTTTAGCAATTGAATGAGGGGTTCAGTATAACTTTTTGTAAGCTGAATAAGCCAGGTGAAAACTCGACAGTTTTGATAATAATATTCATTCATTGTTCTTGGTTTAAGATTGTTGTGGTGATATGGCTTCGACTTGTAGAAACTGGAAACTGCTTTCTGCTCCTGTATGATCTTGGAGACAATCTGATGAGCCTCCTCTATGCACTTGCTTAAAGCTTGTGTCTTGCTGCTTTGCAGGAATGAGGTTGGGTAGTGTGTACTATGAGCCATTGATGGCATCTTCCAGCCACAAAATTACTTCTAGACAGCGATGGACTCCGTTGCCCGTGCAACTTCAGATCTTGGAGCGTATATTCGAGCAAGGGAATGGAACTCCTAGCAAGCAAAAGATCAAAGAGATTACCTCTGAACTGGGTCAACATGGGCAAATTTCTGAATCAAATGTCTATAATTGGTTCCAAAACAGGCGTGCTCGATCAAAGAGGAAGCAGCAGGGTACAGCGCCTACGTATGGTGAATCAGAATTGGAGACAGAAGTCGAGTCGCCGAAAGATAAGAAGACAAAACCTGTGGATTTTCAAACTCCTCAAACCTCTGCACCTTTGGGGGAGGACATGGGCTTCCAGAGTCCTGAGATGCACTATGAACTGCATTTCCTGGATCCAAATACCAACAAAGCTGATACTTTGTTTCCATCAAATGGAAGTTCAAAAACCGCAAGAACTTTTAGTCAGATGTCTTCTTATGAAGGTATGCCGTAAGGGTTTCTTGCCACTTATTCATATGATTTATTAATCATCTTTTTGCCTGACATAACAAATTTCTTTCTAGTCGTATTATTTGGAGGATTCAGAAAAGTATTGAACTTTCTCATTTGTCAAGTATTTAACTTGCTGATAGGTGAATACACACAAAAACTTGAATTAAAAGTTCAGTTAGAATCCTGTTTTGCCAGGAAAGTCCTAGGTCCTACAGGGTATATACTTTCATAATCACCCTCTTTGTAACTGTTGTGTGTTAATTTTGATATAACTATGATGACAAGCATGTGCAAGAAAAATGAGTTGCTAACTTGCTACCTCTAAATACGTTAGGAAGATCCTCAATTGATACTGTTTTTTCCTTTGGATATCCATCTCTGTCACACCTCCACACAGAGAATATAGAATTGAGTATCTGCTTTTCTTTGTGAAATTGATTACAGCAGGGAATGAACAGCTGACAGGAAAGATCGAGACACCAGAAAACTATAGTCTTTACTCGCAAGCAGAAGGATGCATGGCCGAACAACCCTGAATTCTTTTACAGTTGACACAAAAGTGTTCTTGTCTTATTACGAATATGCTGGACTTCTAGCTTTCATGTGACTAGTCCATTATTGAAGGAAACGGTGATGATGATGTTGATGTCGATGATGAAGGTGGCAACTTGTGTGCTCGTATCTGGTCGTGATTCGTGGATTGTCGGAGTGTTCAGTCTTGAGTAATGTATTTTGGTTGGATTGTATTTGGAGATGAGCTTTGAGAGTTGATTAGTTGATTGAGCCATTGACAGTGTTGTAGTTTTGTTAAATGGCCCCTCTAAGGAGAGAAGGCCATTTGTAAAAGAACGCGTTTGTATGGAAAAGAGATTGCAAAGGCGATCCTCAACCTCATTCCTTTTATTGTTGGTTTACTTACAATTACCAATAGATAATTAGTTAAGCCAACATTTAAGTGGGAACGTTGATCATTACCCTTCGCTCTAAAACTCCTTTATTTCGGTTGAGGAACTCTTATCGAGATAAAACGAGACGAAGTTTATGGAAAGGATTAAATAGATCCCCCCCACCCGCACTTCCGTTTAGGTTGAAACGGTTGGGGTGAAAGACTTGTCGGAAACGGTTGGGTTGGTCCATCCAAGAAAGACATGGGAGTGAACGTTAATATATTTTAATATATTAAATATTAATTTGAACCCTTCATATTAATATATTTTTTCCTATTTATATTTTAGATATCTAATATATTAAATATTAATTTAAATCCTTCCCATTCCCATTAAATATATTTTTTTTTTTACGTGGTCAGGAATTAATGTAAACAAAAGAGCAACCTCAATCAACTCAATTCATGAACCAAGAGAAAGAACAACAAATATTATCTAAAATAAACATATTTTCCACACAGTTCATATGACAGAGCTCGATATCATGTAAGTGAATAATATGTATTAAAGAAATTCCAAGAACCTGAGAAAGAGTGAGACCTTATAATTCAGGGATTGTATTCCCGACCTTAACCGCTCTTATACCAAAACTTGGACTCAATTTCACCTCCACAAGTCACTTCCTCAGCTGTCGATCGGGCCATATCAAATGCATCGGTGCTATCCGTGGGATCGATCAGCTACTGCCCTGAATTCCCCAGTAATCGCTCAACAGCAGCATGGATATTTCCTGCAGTGGCAATCAGTGCTCGCATGTTCTCCTGTCTGTCAATGAATCCCATTTCTTGCAGCTGTGTGAGCTGCGTAGAATACAGTTCTTCCGGTGGTACTGTCCAATGTTAGTGCATTAGGAGCGAAGTAAATGAATATAAAACAACTGAACACAAGCAAAGAGAAGGCAGGAGATTCAACCATCGGATCTGTTGGGCACAGCTAAGCTACCAGCGCCAAGCCCACCAAACATGTTCATCAGCGTCTCCAACCCCAAATTGTTCGCAGCCCCTATCATTAAGAGAATAATATTAAATCAATGCAAGAATGCTAATCTGTTCGCCCACCCCACAAATAAAGAGAAGCTATGCTGACTTAAGAGGTTCATTATTATGTGCATTGTGGTAAGACTAATTCAAATCAAACTAGATCATAAACTACTCTTCCACCAGTACCACTTCTGCCTCTAAGTCACCATAAACATCAAAAGCCACCAACTAAATTTCTGTTTCACGTGACGAAGCTTCTGGAATGTATATATCTGACTTCATCACTTAAAGAGCGCCATAAAATGTTGAGCTATTCAACAAATTCAAAAAGTACTATGAAAAATGCACAAAGAGAATAACTCTTCCAAACTGCCGAACGTAAGGGTAACACAACAAAAATGCTTGTCGGCCTATTTATAGAGTTGATTACCTGTGCCTCCACCAGTCTGACCTTGGTTCCTACAAAATTCAATAAAATAAGATAAGTATTTGCCAGAATTAGGGAGAAATAAAAAACAGTTAGTGTACCAAATATCAGAGATACAAAGAATCCAGTCATTACACAGTATAAATAATTTGATTAGACAACGGTACATACCATAATGCCAGTCAACAAAGTTAATGAAATGAACATTACTTGAGCAAAGAATTCATAAGTTTCTAAATACCAAGGTAACTTATTGTGGCTATTATCATTTACGAATAGAGGGGAGATTGAGATGCTGACGGTCAAACAATTCAGTAAGCAATCAATTATAGTCCTAAACAGATTTCCATGTCTATGTTGATGCACTTGCTATATATAAATATATGAGCTTTCTCAATAAGCTAGTTCTGCATAATATAGAATCTCAAGCTATGAACTACAAAGATTTTGTACTGATGATTACACAGAAATAACAGATCAAAACGCATCAAAGGAAATGGGGCACAACCCAGGACAACAACACTCCAACAGAAAGGTGATATCAAGGGAAAAAAAAAAAAAAAAAAAAAAAAAAAAAAAAAAAA
>NW_019268517.1:10492737-10517700 GCF_002738365.1 Cucurbita moschata
AAAAAAAAAAAAAAACAAAAACAAAACTAGTGTTTGTGATGTCATGCTACACGATTTGACATGTTTTCAGTAAATAATTTTGACCCTTGTTGAGGGTTCTAGAATGAGATTCTTAGTTAAAGGTTCTACTAGTTAAGCTTATTTATACACACAATTATTAGTTTCATCCTTTGAACCAAAAGGGTATAACAAGCAGAGATGCTAAGTAACAAAAGGGATGTACATGTCCCAATCTTTAAAAAGTTCATTTAAATTGTTAAATACGGTTGTAAAGAAGAAGATGAAGATGCAAAAGTTCTTAACAAGTTTTTAAATCAAAAACCCTTCTTACAGACAAAAGCCCCATTGCGACTTTTTTATTCAACATTTCTTTTACAACAAACAAGAAACTCTCTTTGCGAACCATAAAAATGAACAAAAACGGGGCCAAAAACCTATCAAGCGTCAGATTACAAAAGGTACTTGAAATGGCGTTGATGTGCATTTTAATTCAGCAATAAAATTTTAAAATACATCTTCAAGAAGGCATGTTTGCGCCATCAAAAGGACTATAATTACTATAGGAGATACTTACAGAGAACAATTAAGAACTTGATTCAACTAAATTTAGAAGAGGATAAATCAATCATCAATATCAATATAACTACTACTGGTTAAACATTAAGATAAAGCCTAGCTTCTAGCAATGCTGCTTAAACAATTGAAGTATGAGGATTTTACTACGTTACTTACGGGGTGGGCTGGCGGCCAAGCTGTGACAGAAGTTGTTGCTGCAAAGTAAACATTTGCTGCAAAAAGATTTGCGAAGGAAGAAAAAAAATCAGAAAATGTTTATACAGAGCATTGAGATTGGATAGGAATCATAGGATCAGGTTGGATTGAGGGAATATAAGTAGACTGAGGACGTTGACATGGCAGTTATCTGGATCCATTCCATTTACCTGCATTGTCTCAGGAGAGGTCAACTGTTGTAGAAATTCAGGATTCTGCATCATCTCTCTAAGCTGAGGATTGGAATCAAGCATGCCACGCAGTTGAGGGTTGAGACCAAGAATCTGATAGGAGATATTGTGAGAAAAACAAAGAATGTCCACGTCATCTTCAAATTCTAATGAAATCAAATGAGTACCTGGTTCATATACTGGGGGTTTGATAGAACACTTTGCATCATCTGTGAAATAGCTGGGTTCTGCATTAACTGATTCAGACCAGTGGTATCTGGGGTTGCACCCAACATGCCCTCGAGATTTGGAAGACCAAGCCCAGCTAAACCAGTGGGAACTTGAGCACTAACATTTGGAGTAGGATTTGACCTTGTAGTGTTAGTTTGGGTACCACCAGCTGATGAATTACTGATGTTAAATGATTGTAAAATATCCTCGTACTCTAAAAATAAGATATGGACGCAAATTTGATAGATGGGAAATTTAGATACTAAAACTGTTAGGAGAGGGTCAGAACAATTAGCTGAAATCCTCATAAGTTAATGGAACATGACATACTGAAATAATTAGAAAAATGCAAGAACTGAAATGCCTATAATTAAAAATATATTGGAAATATAAGACAAAACAAATCCAAATAAAATAGTGCTTACTGCTAGCAGGGGTCCATGGGTTTGGAAGTGGGTTTGTATTTGGAGAAGGAGATTCATTAGTCGTATCAGAATTAGTAGTAGATAAATTGGATGTTGTATTATTGGTCACATTCCCACCCGTCCCCATAAGTGCAGCAAATGGGTTCGAGGCTTCATTTCCAGCAGTTCCAGACATAGTTGTTGCATTTAGAAATGGCTCTTGAACAGTTTCATACATGCGCCTAAGCATATTAAACCCCTCTGGGGAAGACTCTATGTTGCTCATTGCTCTATCAGTATTCCGCATCATCTCCCTCATAAGCTCAGGATTTCTTGCAGCCTCAAGCATCTGTCGGAGAGTATTGGGATCGTTGAGAATGTGTGCAAGCTCGGGATTACGATCCATTATTTCACGCATTTGAGGATTGTTCATGATCAAGTTCCTCATGATGTCTGGATTATTCATGATGTTTTGTATGGCAGGCATGTTCATTATTTCTCTCATTATGTTTGGATTGCGGGTCAGCTGCTGCTGTACCTGATCAAACTCGGGAAGACCAGCTCCAAACAAGCCACCAGTGGCACCAAGCCCATCAATACCAAGTCCAGGAAATAGGGAAGATTCCAAGCCAAATCCTCCCCCCAGTGCTCCACCTTCATTTAATCCAACACTTCTTGCGTTAGTCGAAGTAGTGTTCGGAACGCTAGCATTGGGCGCAGTAGCAGGATTGGTCGGCGGCACAGCAGGTGCCGATCCACGAACCAAATGGACGGTGTGATCTGCCTCTAACCCTAACAGAAATACAACCATATGAACAATTACAATACTGAAAAAGGGACTTCCAACAATATATCAAAAACCTAACATCCCGGTATTCATAGAACAATAAAAAAAATTCAATGCCAACAATAAAATTTAAGAAGGAAAGAAAAAAGGTAAAATAATGAGAATCCAGATTTGTCAAGCATTAAAAATTCAATGCAGAAAACCCAGAATTAATCCAATAGAAACGCACCATAGCTTTTTAGGGTTTGATCATCTTTCAAAATCCGACCCTTGTAAATCAGGCGCTGCTGATCGGGTGGAACCTCGCTCTGCTCGGCAAGGATCGATTTAAAGGATCCAACGGAGGATTCGAGGTTAACAAGAACAGAAAACTTAGAACCATTGGAACATCGAATGTTGACGTTGACTTTGACTCCTTCGGCAGAGGTCGTGTCGCTGGCACCAGACACATCTCCATCGCCACCACCCATAGTCTTATATCCCTCCCGTACGCGGGAGGTCCCTCGCCGGCCGAAGTGAAAGAAAAATTACAGAAAATTACAGGACAAGAATGAACGGAAGAGAAGACGAAATTAATGGAGATTGGAAACCCTAACCACGAAAACTACGTTGAAATCAATGGCAGCAGCTTGATCTCTCTGTCGTGGAACGGAACCAATTGCCACCAAACTGAAATGTTTTGGTGACATTAATAATTTTACAATTATAAAAATAAAAATAAAAATAAAAAAAAAAGGGGGAAAAAAGAGCGAGAAGAGACCCAAATGAAAGCAAGGAATTCATAGATGTCTATGACGCGCCTTTCCAGCGCGTTATGCCTACTCTCTCACAGATACCCTTAAATTTTTTTAACTTTTAATAATATTATTTTTAGCTTTTAATAATATTATTTTTAGGATGAATATTTTGTTCTTCAATATTTTAAAATAATATTAACATTTTAATTTTTATATTAAAAAAATTAAAAATTATTGTCAATCTACGGCCCCCCGTCATAAAAAAGGCATTAAATTAATTAAAAAAAAAAAAAATAAGATTTTTTTACAAAAATTAGGGTATTTTTTAAAATTAAATAATAAGATTAAATTTAAATAAAAGGAGTAATATGTAATTTAGGACTCATCCGCCGAAGATACGGCGTGCGGGAGCAACCAAAGCACAGTAGAATTGAGAAGCTTGCGCCTCCATGGCGGAATAACAAAGCGCGCCATGCTACAATACTCCTCTTCTTATGGCGTTTTTTTCTCTGAGACCCAACAACGGCTTCATTTCTCACATCCTTGACCTAATCAAGCTTCAGGTTAATCCCTTTCTCTTGTCGGCTTCGTTTTCGTCTTCGTTCCCTTTCTTTTTCTCGATTCTTTGAACAGTTTCAGCACTCGCTCTGATTTGTTTCCATAACGACGTTGGAAATTTTGTATTTCAGAGGCTCACTCACGCTTTTACTAACGGAGAGCCTATTCGGGCTCCTATTTACTCAGCAATGGATTTTCATTCAATGGGTCGTCAAGGTGTAGTTTTATCCCCCTCGAGTTCGAGTTTGGATTTTGCTTTCGTTACCAATTGAAGGAAGTTACCAATGGAGTAGTATCTTTTCTAATGTGGATTTCTCTGCCATTTATGCTGTTAATATAACTCTATTTCTTGCGTTATGCAATTTTTGGTTGTTAAATGGCTTATGGTACCGTGTTTCATTCATGTAGATGCATCCAACATTGACATGCCCAAATGGAATAAAGTTGATGGACGGGCTTTTGGGATCAGTCGTTCAATGATCCCATCTTCATCATGGATGGTCTTGAAAATTCTTCACAATAAAGGTAGCAAGTTCATTGTTTGTACACCAACAAATCTTTGCAGCCATCACACTGACGTTGTCCATGTCGTTAACTCAAAATTTGATCCTGCTGCAGTTAATATTAATGTGGCTGGGATGAATTATCCTTGTTTTGTTATGGTAGCTAAATATGTTGCTATAGTTTAAAACCTTCTGCTTCATGAACATCCAAGAAACCATTCATATTCTTAATCAGTTATATATTGAGCTTGTAAGGTCTTGACATGTAGTTGGCTGCCTATTCTTCAATTATATCGCATTTTGTTTTATTAATTTGAACTTGATACATTACGTAATGGACTTCATTTCTTTGTTATGCTTAGGGTTTGAGGCCTATTTGGTTGGTGGATGTGTGAGAGACTTGCTCCTAAATAGAGCACCGAAAGACTTTGATGTGATTACCACTGCTGGACTAAGACAGGTCTTTATAAGCTTTGTGTAACTTCTTGTAGTTTTGTTTTTACTTTCCCTTTACTATAAAGAGTGAGATCAATGTATTTAATAATGACATGGTTTGTTGTGTCTTATGCAGATCCACAAACTTTTTCATCATGCTCAAATTGTTGGACGCCGTTTTCCTATTTGTATGGTTAATATCAAAGGCTCTGTCATTGAGGTAGCGAAGCATTTCTATATTCATGGGTCTTCTTTTACATATGAATTTGGTTTTTCTTGATCTAGTAAGTAATGTTCTGAAAGGCATTTTTTTTTTAGTTCAACAATCTATGGGTAGGGATTGGAACAGCTCACCTTGAAGATAGATTTCTTATTTCTTAGTTACTAGATATATGTTCAAGTTAGTAAAGAATTTTGGAGTAACATCGTTGTTCTCACCTAGATTTCCATCTCATAGGACTTCTTTAGGGCTATAAATTAATCTAATTAGCATGTCAGTATTATTTTTATATTGATATATTTCTTTTTTTAAATAGTACTGGGTACAAATTTATAGTAGGTTCCATAATTAATTCAATCAAATGAGGCGCTGTTGGCTTAATGGGTATGACATTTTCTGTTGGAGCCGAGTTCTTTGTGGCACAAGGTTATTGTGAGCAAGTAGAATCTCATCCATTGGAATGTGTCTTGGGTCATGGGTCTGGAGGCACAACCAAGAACTCATGGATCGCGGTTGGTGTAGACCTTCCTTTTTCGCCGAAGGGACTAGTTTTATATAATTATTATGTTTATGCCTGATTTGCATTTTTATGATTTTTCTTCCTCTTTTTCAATTAAAAAAAAAATATATAAATCAAGGTTTACACCTCATACCCCCTTTAGGCTTACTTCTCACTTTTTAAGCGGGAAAATCTCAAATCCCCAAATAGTCTTTGTAATACATCGCTGGCAAGTAATTTACAATTATTGATCTGCTATGTGCTCCGGTGATTTTCTATCAGGTTTCAAGTTTTGAAACAGTTGCAAAACATTCTAAAGGAAAAGAAACAGTAACGTCTTCTCCAACACCAAGAAAGTGTGATGAAAAGGACTTAATCCGGTGGAGGAACTCTCTGCATAGGGATTTCACAATTAACAGGTCAGTTCTATTTGTGTTTATTGTATAGTCCATTTCTGTACACGTTGTCTATGTTCTTTATGAAATATATCTTTTGCAATGTGAGGTTCACCTTCTTCCCTTGTTAGTAAGTGTTATATCAGATCTTTTACATTATATAATTTTTAAATGTGCTGAGATATTTAGATCTTCAACTTAAGTTTGGCATTGTTGGAAATCTGCTTTCTATCAAAAAACCCTGTATTAACTACTGAATACTTATTTACTAATCATGTTAAATTTGTGTTTGATTCGTGGTTGTCTTGATATTTGTTGAAGCAGTTTATTCTTTGACCCTTTTCTGAACGTAATCTATGACTATGCCGAAGGGATAGCAGACTTAAGGTCCTTGAAGGTGAAGATCTTTCCCCTTTTTAAAAATACGCATTTGTGTCAGTGCCCGATACTTTCTCTTAAGAATAGTCCAGGCCTTTTAACCTTTTTATAACAACCTAATTGGTCATTATGTCTGAATTGCTCATTAATTACTCATGAAATGTTATATGGTATTCATTTAGTTTCTACAAAATGAACTCGTTCAAGCAATTTCCATTTCTTGTATTCCAATTCCTTTTTAACTCTAAATTATGTGGGCAATTGGCATTAGTACTAATAATTGTTCTCTTGGATGTTGATTGCGTCATTGCAAAGAGCATAGAAACATTTTGTTTGATGAAAAATAAACATTTATTTCCTATATATAAATATATATTTTATGCCATTCTTTCTTATTTTTGGGACGGGCCTAATAGATACAGTACAAAGGAAAGTTTGCATATTACCTGTATTCTGTTGTCCATCCCTCTTCCTATATCAAGTATTTTTTTTCCCCATTTGTTGCATGACCTGGACTCAGCTGCGGACGCTAATTCCTGCATCATTGTCATTCAAAGAGGACTGTGGTAGGTTTTACTTTTCCTTGGGTACTCTGTAGGCGTGATAACATTTGGGACTAGTGGCACCTGTGGTGTCCAACAATACTAACTAGGCTACTGCTATTGCATGTTTAATTTTTCACTGTAGCTAGAATTCTGCGTGGCTTAAGAATTGCAGCTCGTTTGGGTTTGTCACTCTCGAAGGATACAGAGACTGCAATGCGTAAACTTTCATCTTCTATCGCAAGCTTGGATAAGGTAACCTTTCGGAAGTTGAACAATACTAATCTCCTATGCTTTACCTCGTGTTCTTCTCCTGCTTTCACTTTTTTTCCGGAGTACACTTCAGCTTTAATAGGAAGGCTTTCCTCTAGTATATGCTCTTAAAGTACAGTACATACTTTCTGAGGTTTTACTCTTTTCTATTTGGTTGTCCTAGTTGTGGTAACTTAGAGTTGGCAGCTACTGTTAGATAGGTTACTTAGATAACATTTTTATATTTTCAGTCCAGGTTGATGATGGAATTTAACTACATGCTATCTTATGGAGCTGCTGTTCCTTCTCTCTATTTGCTCCAGAGGTTCAACCTGCTTGAAATTCTGCTGCCATTTCATGTATGCTTTTCTGATGATTCCTTCACTACGAACGTGATCTTGACCTAATCCTAGTATGTATCTGAGTTGCAGTTATGATTGCAGGCTGCATATCTCGATAAACAGGACATTAAGAAATCTTCTCTCAATTCCACAATGTTGATGGTGAGTGCAGTAATTTGTCACTTCTGGTTTTACCTAACAAGTGTGCTTCTGTACGTTTCTTACTTTTACAATAAATTTGAGAGAATTGTCTATCCCATTCGGGAGTCAAAGAATCTGATTTCAGATAATCTGAAATACCGAGGAGGTTCTCTCTGAAATATCCATTCTTAAGCTAAGCTACCATATCCATATCTGACCTTTGGACACTCCAACACTTGATGGACATGCATTAGACACTTATTAATACAATAGACATGTGTTAGTAGTTGTACAAAGTGAATATTAGTCCATCATTTGTTAGGCACGTTTCAAAAACTTGTTAAAGATACTAAATAGACACAATAGATATATACAACAAAAATAATAAATTTGGAGAGAGAAGTATGTCAAACTCATTTTATTTATATAAATTCATAAACTCAGACTTTGAATTTCTCGGTTCTATAAAAATGTGTCCTTATCATGTACACATCTCAGGTTTTTTTTAAAAATAACGTCTCATCGTGTCTTGTGTCATGTTATATTCATGTCTCATATAACATACCTGTATCCGTATTCATGCTTCTTAGATGATGGTTTTTTTTTTCTTTTTCAAGTGAGTCTAAGCTGTCTCCATTAATATAGGATTTAGGCAACAAATTAGAATAGAAAATTATTGAAGACTAATATTCCCTTGCTTTTGTGTAGGCTAATATGTCCTATTTGCTTGCTTTCAAAATTTGTGAATTTGGCTTTCTTATACATATCAGGGTTCTCTAATATGCTCCTCCACTCCTTGAACACGATTTCAATTTTCAACACTACTTGTTCGAAGTCAAACTAGCTAAACATGTCATTTTCTGCAATTCTATGTAGGATTCTTGTATTGATTGCTTCTATTCTTTATTCTATGCAGAAACTGTTCTCCAATTTGGATAAATTGGTTTCATGTGATCGGCCTTCAGACTGCAATATATGGTTAGCTCATTATTTAGTTTTCTTTCACACTTGGTTGTTAGATTTTCCCGTTCACTTTTAAAGTCAGATTTTCTATATCTAATGTCATGCTAGCCATCATATTAATATTTTCTTTTGAATTGTTTCAGTTTTATTTAAGTGGTATTTTGTAACCAATAAATGATGAGCATTCGTCAGCTTTAATAAGTAACTTACGTTTGATATTTCTTCCAAGACTCACTGCGGGTTTAAGTCTAAGAGTTTTGATATTGAAGCTAGGTAAAAATAAAGGAACTGCATGTATGGCTAGATTTTAAGCCACATATCTATCCAGGCCCCAATATTGAATTAAGAAACTTGATAGAACAACCTTGCGGAGATGTTGAAGCTCCTTTTCTTTTCTATAAATGCCAGTTTGTCAATATGGATATCTCATCCATGTTTCCGTCCTAGGTAAATATAGACCATTGGCATATTAGTGAAAAAGTATCTCTGATGAGATTGAAAATCGTGCAGGGTCGCATTGTTGGCGTTTCACATGGCGTTAGTTAACAACCCTCAGAACTCTCTTATAGTTCTGGCTTTTGCTGCCACCTTGTACCATGGAGAGTGGAATGAAGGTGTGAATTATGCAAGAGAAAACTCTCTTCTGCAGATCAATTTAAGACCGGAGATTACAAGATCGGCTCAATTTAAATCAGCGGAAGAGCTTGCCGAAAGGGTTACTCACTTTGCTTTAAAAGTACAGGGTTGCATTGCTGCTTTAACTTCAGCAGACTGTCTCTTAGAAGCCATGTCAACGTTTCCAGCCTCTCCACACTCTAGTTTGGTAAATAATACTTATATATTAAGTTAACAATCATCATTTATATTGCTTACCAATGTCTATATTAATTCTAATGAGAACGTCAACTACGTTTGATCTTTTATCCGTGCCTGTAATAATTAGTGCTTCTTTTTAGGTGTTTGTGTCCAAGAAAGCTGCCAAAGATGTTGCTAAAATTATTGAAGTGCTGGTGAATGATGTTGAATCCTACAAAAATACGAGAAAAAATTTTGAAATTGACTATCAGCTGCTTAAGAAGGGTATTTTGAATGAGAGTAGATTTGTCTTGGGAAAAGTTATCTTGGAAACCCTGAAAGAGGCAATTGTGCAGGAAGATGGAATCATTCTTGACGTGAAACAAAATCTTTGTGTTGATGCAACTACTGAGGAAAATTATAGTTCACCCGTCTCTGATTCGGTGAAGGACCAATTGGTGGTTAAAAGAAATAAGAAAGTTCGAAAACTGCTATCTAGTTCTGAAGTTGAGTGGGAAGGGAATAAGAAAAATAAGCTTGATGGGAAGGAGGGAAGTATTTTTGACAGGGTAGTTGAGGATGGAAGGTGTGTTAACATTGCAGAACCCTACAAAAAGGGAGTAGAGGCATCTCAATTACCCCATGCTGGATTAAATTCGATGGAGGATTCATTGTTGGAGTCAAGCAAATGTCATCACTTTGAAGTGAGGGAGAGTGAGGTTATGCAAGAAAATCTTGAAACCATGGACAATCAGGTTAAGAAGATGACCCCATCCCAGGAAACACGTGATAAGGTTACCAAGGAGCTACTTCATGCTGTAGAGGCCAACCCATGGAAGATGGACAAAGTAAATGGGAAAGAAGGAAAGCCAGAGAAGAAAGAGCATGGTTTGCAGCCTCAGGGAAAGGAGAATATTGAAAAGAAACGTAGACATGTAACAGATATCGAGCAGCACAAACGTCCGCTGTCTAGCCTTTTTAAGTAAATTCCTAAAGGGTATGAATCAGAAGCTGTTCTTTGAATTGCTCAAAACCGGCGCACCATCGTGGAGGTGTATGATTCAAGTACCATACTTGTTTCTACCCAAGATTTGATCATTACAGTGCCATACTTCAACACGACCGCCCCTGTTCGTTTCTGTTCAATAGTAGAAGCAGTTCAGATTAGAACTCCCGGTGATCTAGAAATCCAACCGGAGTTTTTCCTCAACTAAACGCCGCGCATTCGTCCCGAACCAGGAAGAAAGAGGTAATAGAATTAATCAAGATAGACATAAAATGGTATTTCTGATTCATTCCCTGTGTGTTTCTGTATCGTTTAAGAGTTTCAAATTAATTTTAGTAAAGAACATAGCTTCCCTGGTTCTGAAGACAAGTGGGTAACAAATTCATGTAAAATACTGGATTGATTTGAGTCAATTTTGGGTAGATAGATCCGTAGAAAGTTTTGGTCCAGTTGATACATCAAGCTGAATAATTTTGATTATCTCGATTTACCCCTACATTCTGTTTTATTATTATTATTCTTCATTTACCACCAATTTTTCTTTATCATCATCTATGTTGGTTGGATATTAGGGTCGAAAGTTCTTCAAACTAAATGATGTGATTGTATTGATACAAGTTGTTATTAGATGGAGATGAACTTATTTCTCTCTTGCACCATTGGAGATAGACAGCCTATTATAAGTAACCTCAAACTTTATATCTTTGAGTTCACGGATAGAATTGAACCTTTGACATTTGATGTCTCAACTAAGTTGTCTTTAGGTATGCCTCAAAACTTCATCTCTCGTCCTAGGAAAACATGTCATTTTCCGACCAAGTAAATCCAACAACAAATCTAGAATCCTCTCAGACTTAATAGAAAGAGGTTAATGACGTTTTGATTAGTTGGGTTATTTTAAAGTAGACGTTATACTTCAATTATTGAAGCCTAATAATATTATGCATATCATTTATTTTATTTAGTGTTGAGAGCGTTATAAATTTTGCCTAATAATATTATGCATATCATTTATTTTATTTAGTGTTGAGAGCGTTATAAATTTTATGTAACACAAGATTGCAATAGTAATTACTTTTTAGTTCATTTATATTCACTTTATTTATTCTTATCTTGTCCACCATTTTGATCGATGTAGATGAAACTTATTAAAAAGTAGCGTTCCATTGAAAAACCTATAAAAGAGGTTAACGATATTTCTCGTTCGAATTCTCTTTAGAATTTTTTTGAAAATTTTCATGGTGATACAATTAGATGAGAGGTGGAATTTTCATCCTTGCCCACGTGAGCATCTTTATTAAATAAAGTTCGAATGTAGTCTCGATGAAGAGGTTAGCATAGAAAAATTATTTAAGAAAAGTATAGAAAAATTATTTAAGAAAAGTATGGTGTTAAGTATGATATTTAATATAAAATATTAATAAGAGAAAAAAACCCAGAAAGCAAAATACTTTGTACTAGCTTTCTCTTGAAAAAAGAAAAAAACAAACAAACAAAGAGAGCGAAAAGCCCTCCCGTCCTCCTATAAAGCCACTTGTAAGAAGCCATTGGGGCGTCCACCAAACCCTTTCCCTTCAAAAACCAGACTCACTTCTTCATCTTCTTCAAATCTTTCTCCCCTTCTCTCAAAATCTTCTCATCCATGGCGGCCACTACTTCCCCTACCTCCTTTCTTCTTCAGAATCCACATACCCACCATGTCAAATCTTCCATTTCCACCTCCCACTTCAACACCCTCCCTCTCCCTTCTCCCTCTCCAAAGCGCATCTCAATCTCCTGTGTAGCGTCCACCACCACCTCTGTCGGGATCCAAAATCCCTCTTCGTCGCAGAATCCTTCCGATGATCGGGTCTTCAACTTCGCCGCTGGCCCTGCCACCTTGCCCGAGACTGTCCTGAGAAAGGCTGAGTCTGAGCTCTTCAACTGGCGCGGATCTGGCATGAGCGTTATGGAAATGAGCCACAGAGGTAAAGATTTCACATCCATAATCCAGAAGGCCGAATCAGATCTCCGTAGCCTTCTGGATATTCCCTCCGATTACGCCGTTTTGTTCTTGCAGGGTGGCGCCACCACTCAATTCGCTGCGATCCCTTTGAATCTGTGCAAGCCCGACGACACCGTCGATTATGTCGTCACTGGTTCATGGAGCGACAAGGCCTTCAAAGAGGCTCAGAAATACTGTAAACCTAAGGTAATTTGGTCCGGCAAATCGGAAAAATACACCAAAATCCCTGCATTCGAGGATCTGGAACAAAGCCCTAATGCCAAATATATGCATATTTGTGCAAACGAGACCATCCATGGAGTTGAATTCAAGAACTACCCAAATCCGAAGAGCCTCTTGGTGGCCGATATGTCCTCCAATTTCTGCTCGAAGCCTGTGGACATATCCAAATTTGGGATAATTTATGCAGGAGCACAGAAGAATGTAGGGCCATCTGGGGTCACCATTGTAATCATCAGGAAGGATCTGATCGGTGGAGCACAAGAGATCACTCCAGTGATGTTGGACTACAAGATCCACCATGAAAACTCGTCGCTCTACAACACCCCACCTTGTTATGGCATCTACATGTGTGGATTGGTATTTGAAGATCTGCTGGCACAGGGGGGGCTAAGGGAGGTAGAGAAGAAGAACAAGAAGAAGGCTGAGATCCTTTACGAGGCAATCAACCAGAGCAACGGGTTCTACCGGTGCCCGGTCGAGCCATCGGTGAGGTCGTTGATGAATGTACCATTTACTCTAGAGAAGGCAGAATTGGAAGGCGAGTTTGTGAAGGAAGCAGCAAAGGAGAAGATGGTTCAGCTGAAGGGACATAGATCAGTGGGAGGAATGAGAGCTTCAATATACAATGCAATGCCATTGGCTGGAGTGGAGAAATTGGTTGCTTTCATGAAGGAATTCCAGGGAAGGCATGCTTGATAATATCATACAATGTGAGATGTAATTTGCAGGTCTGAAGTGAAATAACGCTGGATCTTTGTTTTGTTTTGGGTTTTGTTTCTTTTTTTGTTGGTGATCTTGCTGGATCTTTGTTTGTCCAATGTGGGGGTGGGGAGTTGTGTTTTTTAGTGGGGTTTTTGAGATAAATTTTCACATGAGGATTTTTGATCTTCTGCAGAAAAAAGATGAGTAGTAGTAGTCGTAGTTTAGGCTGATGATTATATAATAATCGAAGCTTTTGAGTCAATAATTTCTATAGGCTGCTATATCAATCAAGGCTTTGACTCTATAATAAGCTCACACTTTTTTCCTTTTTTTTTTTTTTTTAACCAATTCTAAAATTTTAGGTTGATTGTTCCGCTCCCCCTAAAAAGATCTCTGGGCTATTTTATTTCCTGGATCCGAAAGAGAGTACTTGGATTCTCCTAATAACTAAAAAGTGTATCATGCCTGGAATTGAGATCTCATTCAAAGAGAAATATATCAAATATTTGGAGCTCCTTTTTGTTTGAAAAAGCCCTCCTCCACTTCAATTGGTATTTTTTCACGACAAACAAACATGAGATAACAAATCTAGTCTTTTAGAATAGCTGTCCCGAATTCAAGTTGATTATGTTTTGCCAAGTACTGTGATCAATGATTTATAAAGCATTAAGCATATGTATGAAAAATAATTAATAAAATTTTAGAGAAAAATAATATTAGAGTTTTTTTTTTAAAAACAAAATTGTGGATCAGCCAAAGTTTTGTGAAATTTTTAATTTTTATTAAAATTTATGAATTTAGAGTCGAGTTTGATTTTTTTCTAAAATTTAATTTAATATAATGAAAAAAGACTTGGATGGAAAATTAAAACCAAAACCCTACATTCAAATCACCTTGAGGACAATATAAACTACACATAATAGAAGGATCCAAGGAACCAAGGCTTTATTATTACTCACTGTTCTATGAAAAGGTCAAATTCTATTCTAATTCAATGTCACACATGTAGGAACTTAGGTAGCACGTCAAGTTTAAAATAACGAGTCTTGTGAAACTTACTGTTATTTCCTTCAACCACCAGCGACTTGGGCAACGGCGTCGACTTAGGTGAGCGAGTGGTGTGCAAAGAGGCACGACAATCTTCCTTGTCTCGGGATCGGTCAGTGCCTGGAGCAGCAGTCAATGAAGGCAAGAGACAGTGACAATGGCGCTGGTGCAGGAGGGGCAGCAGTGCCGTTGGCTGTAGTGGTGGTCGCACAACATGCGGGAGAAGGAGAAAGTAGAAGAAGCGGTGGCTCCGGTAGGCAGCTTGGGCTCATTTAGGGCTGCATGCATGCGTGAGAGGAGGAAGGGTTGGACAGCCGAGCTGGCTGCTGCTAGAGTTTTTAGAATTTTTGGCATCACAACAATTTTCAAAAACACAAAATAAAATAGCTATCCAGATCTCTAAATAAACATCCCAATCAGATTGCCCCACCAACCCAACTTCAAAACGATGGCCTACTAAATTCAATTCATTTACCTGTAAGTGATCAATTTCGTTCACTTCCAAACACAAGGAGAAAAGAATCCATCAAGAGGTTCAAATGTAGCAAACTATGAACAAAAAAATCACTGCATGCATATATTAGAAAACATTTTCATGAAATTACAGCACTCCTGCCTCCTCCTCTCAGACGATAAATATAAATTTCTCTCCCTCTCTTCTGTCATGTTCCATGTAGATCTTATCCTAATCTATATTGTAACAACTCTCTGTAGATTCTCATTTTGGCATGAAAGAATGGTTTCTTACAAGAAACAGTTCCGAATTCTTACAGTTACGGCAACTCTGCATGTCTGCCGGCAGTTGAAGAGAACATTTGCTCAAGCCACAGTGGCAGACGTTGAACCTGCAAAGTGCTGAGAAATTTTCAAGAGGCTCCCTCTCATCTGTCATGAGAATGCAAATCTTGAGAAGAGAGAGAGAGCAGATCCTGAAGAATCGGGGCTCGGAGGAACATCGGCCGAAGATCGGTAGGCTTGTTGACATTTTTGTGTCTGTATAATAAGCACATCCACCAAAATTATTCACCATAGATGAGATGTGACTATTAAAAAAAACATGAGGCCAGGGTAAAATGTTTTTTTTTTTTGGGGGGGTTAAAGTTCATTACCATTTCCTTGTATTCATTTTTCATGCCCATAATTGATTACTGATTTAGAACTATAGAGACTCATATAAACTATAGGAATGCAAGCCCACCAACCAAATTTTGAGGGCATGTCAATAATTCTGAAACATGATCATATTCCTATTATTTTAGGTGATCCTTGTAAGCCTTGCAATGGTTTTCTACTTTCAGTTCCATGGGTTCTTCTAATTGCTCTTGATAATTGGCCATATTTAAGAAAGTAAAACACAATATTTACTGATGATTCAGAGGATAGAGATATGATATAATAGAAAGCATATACAACCTCTTCTGGACTAAACTGGAGGAGCATGGCAACCACAGGCAGCAGAGCTTCTACTTCACCTAATAAAAAATAAAATTGGGGACATGAAAACGTGAAAAGGGTGTAAAATAAATAAAAGCCTAATATCAATCAATCTTTAAACCCATAAATTGGAACAAGGATAGTAATTGAAAAGGATTGGTTTTTTCAAAGCAGAAAAATGTTATACTGTACCGGTTTCTAGGAGCTTCAAGATGACATTCTTCAGATATGTCATGTCTACACCCTCCCTTCTCTGTGATCTTTCCATATCACGAAATTCAGCCTTTAACATTGCTTGCTACACCCATGAAATAATGTTTAAATTTCACACCAAAAATATTAGTAGTTGATCTACAATGACAAGACATATTAAAAATTGGATCAATTTGGACTTAGTTTTACCTGTTGGCTATGCAGACGATTCTCCCGTTCCAGCTCCTCAATTTCTTCCTATAAATACAGAATTATTAGAATCATAATCTAGAAAATGAAATACAAATTATCTCAATCAGTGAATCATATACTTGAAGAGCTAAGATATGCCGCTGTGATTGGGTCAGTTGTTCTTCTCTCTGAGCCTGCTGCCTTGCTAAAACCTGGTTAAGAGACGAAAAATAGGAAACAATCATGAATAAGTTCACTATGTTTTAGATCCAGCTAATTCCACGTGAAATACATCAAAGAATTATTATTATTATTATTTCATTTATTTATTATTATTATTATTATTATTTTTTGTAAAGGGTGTGGATTCAAACCTATTACTCTCTTGGTCAATGGCTAAATCAGTCAAGTTATGCTAACATTGGCATATCACGCAAAATAATTTTAAAAAATCATAAATTTCTTTAATTAATGTAGCAATGGCAGTAAGCAACCATGGGGTCACGTATACAAGTAAGAGAAAGAAAGAAAAATTCCATGTTAGACACTTTGATAGAAGAGAAATTGATAATGTAATTTAAACTTGACTATATATTTTAATTAATAAAACTTCTACTACAAAAATGATATTACAAACAAATATAAGTTACAACACATTTTTATGAGAGAACGTTGAACATACCAGAATCTGTTGTTCGGCAATGGAGGCGCTCAAATTTGACGAACCTTGTTGTTGAGTAGCTGATACCAGTTGAAGAAAAAGAACGTTAGGATTTCAATGGCCAGTTTTAGTCAATTGTCCAACTTCATTCAGTTATTATAGTATCAAATATGAGCAGCAAATGAATAGGGAAAGGAAAAATCCCTACCTGCAGTATTATCAATTTTATCTGCCTGAGATGATTATAGAAGACAAGGGTCAGTAATGAGTATAGAGAACACTATAAAAATTTTCAAAAAATCACAACCAAAAGGAGTAGAAATAAACATACGGGAGGTTTTGATTCCAAAGATTGACGAAGATTTTTATTATCATCTAAAAGCCTAGAAATTTCGGTATCCTTTTCCTCGATCATTCTATCGGCAAGATCACGGAATGAGTTATGCTCTTCCTATAGATTGCACAGCAAAGTAAGAACTTGAGGATAAAATTATTTTAGAGTAAGTCACAAGAAACAAAAAAAGAAGAGAGAAGTATAATACTTGCCTTCAACTTTCTATACCCTTGTTTCAACTCTTCAAATTCCTTTTTTACATCTTGCTTAGAGGATTCTTCAAACTGAAATTTCAGAGCTTCACATCTGACTGCACATAAAATAATACGGTAAATAATCTTCTTTGCAACAACTAATGATACTAATCTATCACTCTGTAAAGGAAAACCAAGAAATACTGTCATTCACACTGCAGATATTACTTACTTCGCCATGATTCTTCCAAGTTCTGAAGGCTATGTTCCCAAGCTTCCTTTTCTGAATGAAGGTGCAAATTAGCAGATTCAAGCCTCTTTTCCAGGCTCTTAATATTTTCCGTAGCCTCATTGAGGGCTGAATCTCTGTGACAAATGGAATTAAGAAGTTATCTTCTTTAAAGAATGCTGTCAATTACTCAACTCATAAAACTTCGGGTAAACCTTATGGGGATAGATCAAAGTGAGTAAGTGACACATAAAACAAAACGGTCATTAGATGTAATGACAAAAATTGGCCATCATGAGAAAATATTTTTGGGCTGTCTAGGAATCCTTCTCACCTAAAAATACAACGAGATATCCATGAAAAAATATTAAATCACACTCAGATGCATTCATACATTTCATTTTACTAATGTATTATTCTAGGTTTTCTCAAACAAATAGAATTCGAAGAGAATTCCTCTCTCCGTCCAGGTCAGCGGGTTCTTTGCAAGCACAATGGAGAGACGGCAATTCACATTTTTATCCATCGTCCAATCTCTCATCAGTATTGACAGGATGTCCAATACATTTTTAAGTGCCATTCCTTCCCCCTGTTTGTGTTAAGAATTTTGTTCATCAGGTGCTTGCAGACACCCAAAAGCAAGGTTACAGTGCTTTCACTATGGCAATTAAGGCATCAATTTGGGAAATATGGCTAGAAAGGAATAAAGGATCTTCATCTGGGAGGACGCACTATGCCCACTATCAGGTTATTTTTGTTTACTTTCTTAAATGTTCAAGATAAAAACAATCGATAACTACTTTCCCCTTTATAAATGTCAATTGGAGAGATTTCTTGTAATTCCTTTCGATTAAGTTTGGTGGTTGTCTTATCTTCCCAATTCCATGTACGTGAATACCTATGGTAATACTGATTTGTCCCACGATTGAGGCATGCAACAGCGTTAATCATTCCTGGAACATCTTAAATGCACCCAACATTCAAATCAACCTTAGGTGGTATAACTGCTACCGAAGTTGCAATTTAAATTTGTAGCAACCGTCCTGGAGAAGATGAAAATGAAAAGAATGAATCTCAAGCATAAGACTACCTTTCTCGGAGTTCTTTATCATTATTTTCCAAAGCATTTTGAAGATCTAGCTGAGCCTGATCCTTTTCAGCATATGCCAACGCGATTTCCTTTTCAGCCTCCTATAATGCAAAGTTTCATAATTGAAGAGAGCTCATAAATCAACATGGTTATTAACTTTACTTTTAGGTGTGTCCTCACCTTCAATGCTTCCTCAAGAGCTTTAATTTGGTCAGAGTCCACAGCAGCGGCTACCTCTGCTTCCTTCTTCTGAAGAAGTGCATGAGCACGAACCTTGTATGAAGAAAATTCATTTTCAAGGCGATTCCTCTGCAAGAATAAAGAAATTGCATCAAGCCAATTCTGATTTCAAGTAGATGTTGAAGGGAAGAAATATCACTAAAAAAATCCATTTATGGGTAAAAAAATAGTAAATTTATTCCCGTTACAGCATCGAACTTCGGTAAAACAGGTTCTAGGTTTGTTAGGTAACTGAACAGTCACTGCTGATAGATTGATGGAATGCCTGATATCAGATGAAGAATAAATAGAAAAAAAATGAAGCACTCGAAGACTATTTCATTAAATATTGGAGAACAAGAAATGCACAGTGAAATCTGAGCATGCAAAAGAGTGGAAGAAGTTATTCAACAAAATATTAGAGAACAAGCATACCTCTAGGACTATTCCTCTGAAAGATGCTATTATTTTAACTTTTCACATTTCTATTTGGGGTAGGAAACAAAAATTTCATTGAAGATATGAAATATTACATATGTGGGAGTCATCCCATAAACAGAACCTATCAAATGGCATTAAAAAAATAACGAAAGTTTTTGGCACTTTAGCCTTCCAAATGTGCTCAAATGTAAGGGCTGGAGGAGCAACAAGTTGAAAATTCTTTCGCCAAGCGAGAGGTAATTAATTCAAGAAAGAGCCAAATTTCATCATATAGGTAATGAAACCACCGATGAGAGTTTTAAAACAAACCAATAGCAAAGAGATTCTAAATCACAATCTGAGGAACCTGGAAGCCTCCTTGAGCAAGTCAAGCTCGAAGGCAGAATAGAAACCTCACACCTGACTGGCCCTGTTCCATTATTTTTAGCCTCTGCCCATTAACAATTACTTGTAATAGACTAACCTATTATCTTCTATGCCTATTCCTATACTCACCCGTTATCTCCTACTATCTGCTAAATCTTCCCTATACCATAACAATTGCTAGCCTCATCATCCAGGCTCGTAAGACCATCTTCAACGGCTCAATGAGTTACCAACAAGGAAAATAATAAATAGATAAGTAAATTGGAATGATTAAAATGATCGCAGATTCTAGTGGTTTATCATACCTCCTCTTTGATAGTCAGTAGTTCAGCATCTCTCGCACTCAACATCCGTGTTTTTGCAGAAACTTCCAGTTCCAGCTGACCTGCCCAACAAACAAGAACGCAACATTTTGTCTGTTTCTTTTCAATATAAGAATCATCAACAAAAGTCAACAGGACTTCTTCTCATACTCCTCATTTTAGCAGCTTCAATTTCAGCACGAATGCAATTGCTCTCAGCAACCTCTAACTTCATTTTAAGTGCCTCTGAAGAAGCTTGCCACACCTCCTTTTCTTTCTCCTGTAGCATTATACAACTATGAATCTAAGATTATAAAGCTGAAATTTGAATTCAAACTGAACCTAAATAAGGCCGTGACAACCATTGTGACAAGAAATAAGCTAGAGATGAAAACGCAAATCAGATCAATATGAATTCTCTAAAATAAACTAATATATCAGAAGAATGTCAACCTCGGCAATCTTATCCACAAAATAAAATAAAGAGGTAAGTTACACCATCTGAATGTGCCTGCTCATGTTATAAGCAATCTTTTTCCTTTCTTTCATCCTCATGGATTCTCATGAACATCTTGCCCGTCAAGTCCTTAATATTGATAGAGAACATTTTAGGAGCTACAGAACTACGTTTTCCAAATAAAGTGTTTGCAAAAGAACGTAACTAAAGAGTCAAAATGGTAGTGGTACGGAATGTGTAAAAAAGTTCAGTATATAACGTTCCTAATTCATTTGCAGAAGAGAGAGAATGATTTTGATAAATTTTCAAGAGTTCAAAGTTCAAACCAAAGAGCCTACATGTTCATTTCTCAGGTGAGCAAGCTCTCCTTTTACAGTTTCCGTAGCAGCTTTATGTCTTGCTGCCTCACCACTTGATGCTGCATCCATCTCTGCAATCTTTGATTCTTTCTCCGCAACTAATTCCTGGAAAATATATTCTTACAATCTTCACTAAAAGGCAAAAATAAAAATTTAGAACTATCACACAACGGTATGAAAAAAGGAGAATTATATTGCAACCAGAACTAACTCCCTTATACTTTCATTACAAGCCTTGTCTAGGTCCAATTTAAGAAATTAACCCGCCCCTTTCTTCCTTCTCGGATCATCCACTACCTCTTAGCTATCAAAGACTAATGCCTTTTTTTCATTTAATAACTGGGGTGTGTGCATCATAGATAAACTACAATTTGAATTAACTCTTACCTGTAGAGAAGAAATCGTTTCTGTAGCTTTATTTCTATCAGATAAAGCATCAGAAAGTTGCATTTGCAAGCTCTCCAAGCTCTGGATGAAAACAAAAAACACAGATGATAATTGGAAGATAATAGGACGAATAGAAAGCATGAAATTCATTCAACATATATGCCTTGCCTTCTGATGTTTTGCAGAAAGGTCAGCTAGTGAAGCTTGCCTTTTCTCCTCAGCAGCTTGAAGCATTTTCTTCCCGTCTTCCAGCATCTGAAACACAGAGTTGAAACACATCGTTGTAGGATAAATATTTCAAAAGCCCTCCAGTTATTTCAAGGTAAAGGTATCAATGAAATTTTGGTACTTGATGAATTCATAAATCGGGAGAGTAAAATTATAATAAAGAAAAACACTAATTATGAATTTTCAATATAATATTTAGTTCTTCTTTTTGAGACGATGTAGGAGTCATTTAATCACTTTTCATCTATCATGGTTTCATTTTACGGACTAAACTACTATTCAAACTCAATTTTTGTTATGACTTCAAAGGATGTGCATTTACTACTTCGTTGGGACAGTTTTGGTGGTCTTCCAAGCAATGGCTGCATAGGTATTGAAAACGTGTCCTTTTTGCACTTTGTTGGGCCAAATACTTAAAGTTTACGTTTACTTACAGAAGTTACTCTTTTTGAAAATTCCTAAGTCTTCCCCTAATCCTAAATCCTAATTTTTACAGAAATTTTTTTTTCTAAATACTTAAGGATTACATTTACCCCTGCGCATAAAATTAGTAAACCATTGACCACCATCCAGTTCTTATCATGAGAAATTGGTAAAATACAATAATGATAAGGTCAATAATTAAAATGATTTAGCATATTTTTTTTACACAGTGAGAGTGATGTCAAAAAGCTTTCCAATACAAAGCATAATATAATACCTGGTCCTTCTCCGCAAGGGACTGCTGCAATGCCTCAATTGCACTTTCTTTAGGCTGCAATGAGTGTCGCAATTCTTCTATGTTATCTCGAAGCCTGTGCATTAGCGATGTCCATACATGGAAGAATTATAAAAACATAATATAGTTGACTGTATAGAATTATTGAACTATTATAGTTGGTTCAACAGATAAAGTCAGTGGCATCTGGTTCTTATTAGAAAAAATGGTCTATTTTCTAGAAAAGTTACAGGTTAATCACCCATAATTGCTATACTAAATTTAGAAGTAAAATCTAATTTTTCTGCCAATATGAATTTGAAGCATCTGAGGATATTTTCATAATTTAACTCCAAATAGATTATTCATATAGAGACAACAGTCAGGGTTCCTACTGCAAGATAGATTGAGAACTTGACAAAAACTGGAATAATTTTTTAAAAAAATCATAAAGTGTCCCCTGAAAATGGAGTAGCTAGCAAACTACTTGGAATAAAAATCATAATTTCCTACCTTATTCCCCTTTGGACAAAAGAAAATATTAATAATATAGGATCCATCATCCAAACAGATACTCAGCAATGAACAGAGAAAGATGCTATTCAACATGGTAGTTTCTAAATTCAAACCATAAAGTTATAATAATAATAATAAGTCACAGAGATTTTACTTATTGTTTGCACTTCTTAATTGTTGCCTCTCTGCATCTATTGCTTTCAATGCTTCATTAGCTTGTTGCCTAGTGCGTTCTAGTTCTTGTTGCAGTGCAGTCTGCTGGGATGTTGCGCGCTCTGCTCTTTCATTAACATCACGAAATTGAGCCTCAAGGTCATCTTTTTCCTGCAATGTTTAAGCATACCATCAAAACAAGCAAAGTGATTTCTCAAAGTTTATGTACACGCCTGTATGTCTTACAAATACACGTTTCTTTCCCCTCCAACATAAAGAAGAAGGAAGAAGACTGGAAGCAACATTGCAAGAACATATTCAAGTACCATTTCATTTACATTCAATGTTTTTGTATACTATTGACCCATAACAGCAACATGATTAAGTTACTCTTCAGTTTGAAAAAAAAATGACATGAGACACATAAAATGATCTCTTAAGAAAAAGTTACAAGATAAATTTAGAATAATATACTTCAGCTTTGATACAACATTTTTAACAGATTATTTGGCCAAACATAAAGCATTTAATTTTCGCCAAAACACATGCATTATATTGAATATAACCAATCGAATAAAACACAAAAAGATCAAGGTAATCCATACATCTAAGAAATTGCTCGGATATGCAAGAATAGTAACAGAAATATACAATCCTCTGTTAGAAGTTCCCACACACTTACTGACATGGTAATCATAAAACTTTGATCTCAAAAACAGGGTAGATAGAAGATGCAATAGGATACAGTTAAATAAGCACAAGGAATACAGCAAACACCTTCTGAACATCTTGAATGCGCTGTTTTGCACGTTTATGCAGCCTGCTAAATTTTGAGTCCAGGTCAGAATATTTCTCATCACGTTCTTTTATTTCTTGCTCCAACTTCTGTTGAGCTACATAAAAAAACATTTATCTGCTATAAAATTAACGCAAGAAGTCTCCATTTTGAAAATTCTAAAACAATCTCAACCAATTACAATTTACGTTCAGGTCAGATCGGACCTTCGACCAGCCTTGCAGAAAGCTCTTGAACTTTTGCATCTGCTTCTGAATGGGCTTCTCGAAGATGCTGCAAAGCTTGCTCTGCTGCTCCTCGTGTCTGCTTTTCCTCCAAAAGTTCTTTACTCAAAGACTCAATTCTTTCTTGAAGTTCCTTCAAATCAATGGATTCTCCATCTGTCGAATCAATTTCTTTGGTTCGTTCTGGCACATTCTCCACATTCTGGAGAATTTTTATGCTTTCTAACCGAGACTTTAAGTATTCATTTTGAGATTTCATATCGATAACCATTTGTACAAGCTCGTCATGATCATCGGAGCATTTGTCGCCATCAGAACACCTATCTTCCACAACAACATGGCCATTGCCCTTATGGTTCACGCCGGATTTCAGCTCCTCAGACATTGTCCCCGGAGTTTCACTAACATCACTTTCCTCCGAATCCATTGTTCCACTACTCAATTTCACCGCTCAAACCAAATAAGAAATCAATCCGCAAGACCAAAATCGAAGACTAATTAATTCAATTGAAACGCACAGCACAATTATTCACTCCAGCAGTTTCGTTGCCGAATCACAGAAATCTTGGAACAAAATCCAGATCATACCTCGTTCCCGCACTCGACGTGCTTACAAAAGAAAACAAAAAACGGAGATCTTTAAATCACAGCGTGCAATTGGAGAATAAATGTCTCGAGAAATAACAGTACCTTGTATCAAGAAGATAGAAAATGGCAGCCGGAGATCTATCGCGGCGGGTACGGGAAGAGGCAAAAGAGAAAAGATTGAGATCTGTGGCGCTGAATTTGTTATTGATAAATCTGTCCGCTGCAGATGAGACGCTAGCAGAAAAATTCAGTTGGTCGCCACTCTTTCATCGGAATCGTCCGATGGGCGTCAGCTGGAACCGGATTCTACTTGGTAATTATGCCTCCCGCGAGCCACTTCACTGCATCTCTATTTATACTTCTCGTTTTCATTTCACAATTTCACTCATTCTCTTTAAATTATTAGTTATTAAATTTTACGTATGCTTCATTTGAAATTCATAAACATTTTAAAAAATATAGGATACTTATTCAAATTTTTTATTTTATAAAATTCAGATTAATAGATTCTTAAAATTTAAAACTTTACTAAATACTAAATACTTAATGTAATGTGTATATTTATTATATAATTATGTTTAATAGGTCCATAAATTCTTAATTTTGTGTCTTGTCTCCGTTCTTGGAATTTAAAATTTTATTAAAATATAAAATTAAAAGTTATCTTATAAAAATTCCATTTTTAATTTTATAATTTTAAAAAATTTACAAATTTATTACATATGAAAATAGAAGTTAATAGCTTATTGAATATAAAATTCAATTCTGAGTTTTTTTTTTTTTTTTTTTTTTTTTTTAAA